>NC_053162.1:12744366-12966866 GCF_016835505.1 Polypterus senegalus
GACCGCATTATCTGAATACTACTGCAAAGCACTGTATACCTACACATCACTACATATACTAAACCAGTAAGTGCATGCTTTATGAATTGTGATCAGCAATATGGAAGAGTGCAGCTGACTTTAAACTCAAACCAGTTTTCAGTAAGTAACATAACATTCTCAAACCCACTTTATCCATTTAGGATTATTAGGCGCTGAAGCCTATCTGCAGTTTGTCTATGATATTATTTTATTAATACATAATAATCTGAAAAAACAATGTCTTTCTGTGTTGCTTTGCTGACATCCCTTACCTAGAGATTTTGCGTTCCATAGTGAGTTCTAACATTTATCACTTATTAAATGTTGTATAAAAACTTACAATGTTTTTTATTTACTATAGTCAGAATACATAAAAGCACTGCTTGCAGGACCGATTGAGTCCCAACATTGTAGATTTTTATCCTATCTCTGCCATCGCAGGATGGAGGGCTTGAAAGAGTGAGAGTGTCTACCCTGAGCAAATACCACATTATTGTATATAATGTGTTCCAATGATTTACTTCTATAGCTAATATGCTGGCGGCTGACATTTTGGGTCGTTGATTAATTATTTACATAAATATTACATAGTTTACTCCGAACTTTATTATATTAATTTCTGTTTAGGATTTTTGCAGTCTAACCTTATGAAGAAAAGTAGTTTCAGTAAAATTCATAAGTATGTATTATTGAAAATGTCTTCACTTTGTAAATCATTGGTTCCTGACTTGGCCCCAGTGCTGTCATGACAGTTGCAAGCTCTTTGACCTCAAACTAGTTTATTTGGATTTGATGATGGATGCATTACAACTCTCGATTTGAAAAAGAGTATTCGTCATGCATGTTATCTTTTTTCAGTTACCTAGTTTTATGTGGCTTACATTTAATTTACTGCAACACTGAGAATCATCTCCTATGTAGCTCCTAGTATCCAGTCCACCCCAAATCATGCTTGATCTACTGTATATTGAAACCACCTGTAATTATCATAGGGATTTGTGGCACAGATCAGAAATTTTCATGGAAGATGGAATATTTTACTCAGCAAGGTATCACAAGCCATTTGTAATAATGATTATAGTCTAAAACCAACTTCAGTAGAATAGGTGCTTTTTGAATATCATAGTCCAGTTCATTGTCGGTTGTACACAATACATAGTATTAGGACTGCTGTGTAGTAATTGCAATTCATTGTATTCCCTTTAAGCATATTAATATTTTTTTCTATAAAGCAGAAATAACTCTGTGATTAATTTTTAATACAAAACAGTTCTAATAATCACTTGCTTATGCATGTTAAATTATTTCAGTTAGCTTATTGAACAGTTTTCTGTAAAAGAAATAACACCCAACAGCTAACAATGAACTCTTAGAACACAGAACACATAACAATAACAATTATGCAAAGCCAGCAAGCACACACACCACCACCACTCACCCCATCAATAGAATGCATATAGTGAATGTATATGTGTGTGTGTTTACTGTGTGTATGTACTGTATGTGTCTGTGTGTTTAGATATTATTACATACAGCCAGTGGCCCTCTCTGGCTGAGACACCATCCGGATGGAATGACCGGGGGAGAGAGCGGGCTCAGGGCATCATTTCCCCTGGAATGTTACAGGTCCGTCCCCTTGTTTGCTCTGACACCACAGATTCCCACATGGCATGCTGGGAATTGGAATTCACTGCAGCCCTTTTGGGTTCTGTAGTAGCCACCAGGAGCAGGTGCAGAGCCCTACTTTGGGCTTTCTCTGCAGCTTAAAAGGAGCCAACTGCCACTACACTGGGAGTCGGAGTCAGGAGGAAGGGAGACAAAGCTTGCTGGAAGAGGAGTGGAGGATGGTAGAGAGCGACACCAGAAGAAAGAGAGAAAAAAAGTGATGTGTATTGTGTTTAGTTTCACTTTATTGTACTGTGCTGCTGAGGGGGAGGAAGGAAAGTGTTAATAAACTTAACCCCCACTTAATAAACGTGTAGTTGTGTGCTGAACCTATGCCTGGTGACCGTCTGTGGAAGGTTTGGGTGGCTGCTGCGCCCCAAGCAGTGCACAATTTAAAATAAATATATATATACACACACACACATATATATATATATATATGTAATATGCCTCCGCTTAGCTAGCAATGCCTGTTTGTTTATTGATTTTTAAAGTTTGTCCTGTTTCACTACTACGTGGGCGGAGCCTTGCGGGGACAGCTAGTATATGTGTATGTATATATGTGTGTGTATGTATAAATATATATATATATATATATATATATATATATATATATATATATATATATATACACATATACATACATACATACATACACACACATAGATGCATACATAATACAGTGTTTTTATGTTACATTATTAGTGCTTTGCCAAGTAACTCACAGCACTTCTTCAGTACATAAATTTAATGCGTTCCTAAAGTGAAGCTCATAGTAAAGTAATCTGTGGGTGGCATTTTGGCCAGGTTAGCATTAAACAAATGTTTTTGTGTCATCTGAATGCTCTGTTGTTCAAATTAATCATTGAATTGTTCAGTCAAAATTATCCCCAATTTTACATAACATTATTGGAAGTAAAGATCTTTAAGTTTTAATTAATTGATGCAAGGGGGATATTTAGAAAGGTAAGCAGCTACGTTATAACTTAAATGACAGTTCCACGTTTTAGGCTGTATTTTTTCAGCATGTTCATGGAAAATATCATTGGCATTGAGGTTGAAGGAAATTTTAAAAGGGAAATTATTTCAGGATTTTTCATGGAATTTGGCCAGACTAAACTAAGCATTAGTCTGCTGATATAGTCCGTGCTATAGCTGTCTCTACTTTATAGGTGAAATCTGAAAGGAAGTAGATCGCCTTTAAAATATTCATAGGGTCTTGCTACAATTTTTGATACTAGTAGAAACAGTTTTGGAGTAATTAGGAAATACCAACACCTAAGTTGTATAAACAATTTTGTTAGCAGATTCAGTAAACCACATACTGTATTTGCCCTGTTGTACTAATTTTGTCATATCCATTGCTACTTAACATTGGTCATTTTAGGGAATTATTAAGGGACAAACAGTGA
The DNA here is from genome assembly GCF_016835505.1 of Polypterus senegalus. Lineage (NCBI taxonomy): Eukaryota > Metazoa > Chordata > Cladistia > Polypteriformes > Polypteridae > Polypterus > Polypterus senegalus. The sequence goes on from NC_053162.1 coordinate 12,747,465, forward strand.
CTACGGTGAAGTGTGTCTTTTAATATTTTGCTTTAATAAGTGTAATTTGAAAGTTTTTAGTGGAAATGATTAACTTGGATAAAGGTAAATTTTGCATAATGTTTATAACTCGGCTCTTCAGCAAAAATAACACATGTAGTGTTTTTAAGAAGCATTTAATCAGATAGCTGTGTGTCATAACTTCTTTTGTTTAATTTATTGATTTTTTTTTTACTTTGAAGAATTTGTAGACTAAGAATTGTGATATTTTTCTAAATTTATTTTAAAAACCTGAAATAAATACTCACTTTCTGCAGTTCTCAATGTTCATCTTTCCTATTGCACAATAAAGATATTCACTTGGTTTGTTTTGCAGATTGCAATCAAAGATTTTTTAATAGGGCCAGACTTGACGTTTTACAGAGTAGGTCAACTAAATGACAGAATGGATATTTGTGCAAGTATGATTTTCCATAAAATATGGAAACATCACGTTCATTCATAATGGCTTATGTTCTTGCTTCTTCTAGTAACGTTTCATTCCTGAAGAAATTTGATCACACAAAAATATTTCCAGATATTTATTACATCAAGCATAGACAATGCCACAACACCATACATAATACCTATTATCTTTGTAATGTATTGAATAAGTCAGCTTGATCTGTTTATTAAAAAAATAGTTTAGTTGTCACAGTAACATCACAATCTTTATTCAAAGCTGTGTGTGTTTTTGCTAGTTTAAAGATTTTTCATTTAAAAGATTGTACTCCTACTATATGCAGTTGTAATCTGAAGAGTGCTGTGCATAACTTATTTCTAAAAAATAAAAGCAAAAACACTTCTTTCCATGTTCCTTGTAGACATTGTTATAAAGTGCACAGAATAAGTAATACCTTCAAAAGAGCAGTGTAGCTCAATGTTAAGTGCTATATTCCCATCCTGTCAGGTGGAAAATCGAATTGAGTTACAGTCTGGATTAACATCTTGGCTTAGCCATTGGAGGGAAACCTTATGCAAACAGGCTTGGCTTAAACTCCATGAAATTGAGAAATGAGATTATGTGGTTTCTGGCTAATTTCAAAGCTTTACTTGTTGGTTTTTATTTTGCTGCTTTTCAGTATGAGGTAAACCGTCTCTTTTTAAGAAAAAAAAAACTCTCTAGTTCAATTGGCAGTTCCCATTTCAACAACTTTCTTTTACGTAACAATAACTTAAACTAGAACTAGAAGTCCACAGGTATGGTTTTCTAGGTAATAAACACAAATGAATAGTATCATCTGATACTGGTATGTTGCCTACAAACCAAAGAGAGCAGATATTTGTGGTTTCTTTTCCTCATAGTATTTTGTTATATATATGTTTTTACATTTTTCTTAAATTAAGTTGCAATTGATTATGTTAAAAAAATGTCACTTACTGTGAAGGACAGAACAATGCAGAATAAATGACATTTTGTAAGTATACCTGTTTTGTTTGGTTCTTGTCTTATACCTGTAGCTGACAGATTGCAGTTACATGAAACCATGAACAAAAAAAAAAAACAAGTGTATAAAATGGATGGGTATAGCAAGCAACAGGTTTTGATTAATATGTAATATATTTTTTAGGAAAGGTGTCTCTGTAGTTTTTAAATCAGGTTGATACTTGTCTTTCGCAAGTTAGTGATGCCTTGTTGGCTTGGCTACCTAGATAACTACTTGCACAACTAATACTTTTTGAGTATGTTTCCCATGTAATGAACTTCTCAGTCAGTAACAGCATTATATTTGTATATAATTCTGCTTAAAGTAAATTAGAAAATACTAAAGGATTGTGTGTGTGAGGATGTGTATTTTGAAGGGGAAAGTGAGCAAAGTTTATTGATGATTTATAAAACGCTGAATGCATAAAGGTATTATGTATTAAACACACTAGCATGAGTGCATTAGGAAGGGCAATCCTTCTGGATCTCCCACACATTACACTATTCAAGGTGTAATAGTGGTGAGTATCACTACCCAGAAAACATACAGCAAATGGTGGCATAAGAGTAACAAATGACCTTTAATTGTCCTACTTCTGGGTGCTTACTAGCAACAGAACAACGTTTGAATGTCACGGACTATCTGAATATTTCTATAAGTCAGAAGGCACCCATTCAGGGATACTATGTACCTATATGCAAAGGCCATTTTTTTCTTTAATAGTGCTACTTTGTACCCATACATGAAGGCCTTTTTTTTCTCCTTTTCTTTAAAAGTCCTTGGAATGTGTCACTGAGATCAGCTTAATTCTGTCACCCCCAAGACACCAGATCTTAATCAAAATTATAGTCAGTGGGTTTAGGTAGAAGATTTCGATGGAACAGTGTACCAGACAGGGAACCCTAATAAAGTGCTCATCAAACCTCATGACCATAGGTGGGGTTAGGGACATAGATTGACTGGTAAATTGAGAGCTTCTCTTTCTGGTTCTGATCCTTCATCATCACCATGGATAGCTGTAGGGAAAACTGTCTCCTCAATAATAAGACTCCAAGCTTCCTAAACTCCTCCACTCGATGCAGTAACTCACCTCCTTATATTGGTTAATGAATATTAAGTGATGATATACGAAGTGTCAAGGAGACAGCAAAATGAAAACATTATTAATTGCCTGATTTCCCTATGTTTACCTTTTTGCATTTAAGCAACAAGAAAATAAAATACAAAATTATTTTTTTTTCTTTGGTAGTTGAAATTGACATTATGAATGTTCCTCTTTAATTTGCTATTCTGACAAATTTTGTGTTCATACATTTAAAGTACTCTAGTCAGCTCTTGGCATCACTTGTGAGTGCAAGATGCTGAAAGGACAAAATGTAGTAGGTTGAATCAGAAATCTATTATTCTTAAAGAGAATATTTCTTTCACTAGTGGGCCCCACTTCTTTTTGTATTATACCATCAAACAGTGCCATTAAAGTGGGAATGTATTCGGTTTGGGCTTAAGTACTGGATAAGTTATGGTATATATGTGGAGCCATATTAAAGTGTATTTGGTTTATTTACGGTGTGTTTCAAAGAGTTATTTATTTTTAATATTTTTACTTTATTTAGACAGATAAGCAGTATGGCTGATTAAAAAGCAACTTGATTGTCCATTTTTTATATAACTGAATGTTGCCTTCATTTAAAATTTATCAAAAAATAAATATGCTTGAAAATGCAGTTCATGAATAACTCAGACTTGTGTAATGTGTATTACTTTACAAGTAAGGTTTCTAAAAAATGTCCCTATACCACTTGAAAGTCAACGAAACACAGCTGACATAAATGTACTACACAAAGCTGTGTGAAAACAGAGAGACAGGCTCATGGATTGCTGCCAGGCAGAAATTTAAAGATGGTTTGCTGAACTGTAGGGGGGCAGGTTTGGTACATGTTCCATGCTGCTCCTGTTTGTAAGAAAAGTGTTCTGTTACCTAAGAAGAACTGCATACAAAGCATAATATAAGCAGTGCCTTTCAAACAAAGGACCTTTTTCAGCAAGTTAGAACTCCCATTTTAGAAGTTTATGAATTTTTTATGACAACTAGTGGAATAAAGTAAGATACTCCTGGCGCTGTAGATATTGAACCTTTTTGAGCGGCATTTTAAATCATTGCCAAGTTGTTGTAGACTTAACAAAAAAAAGCATTTGAGCAGATTTTTATGGCCATTAACTAACATTAACATCTGGGGAAATTTGTCGAGTTGATAAACTGTAATAATAATACATAATAAAACAATTAGATAATGTTTTTCGTAATACAATTCAGGTGAGTTTTTGACATATTTTGTTGTTGTTATTCTTTTGCCTAACTGACCATGTATTTTCTTAACATTTTGATTTATTTTTACAATTTTGTTTTATAATTTTTAATAGATTTGGAAATATTAAAGACAAAATGATGAAAATGCCAACATGAAGTCATTCAGTCAAACACCGGACCATCACATGCTGCCAAAACAGCTAGTGTAGGCTTATAGCACCAGTGTATGGACTTTGATAATTGGGAAGTCCTCTTTGTTGAATTCATTCAATGTGTACCTGTTTGAAGGAGAGGAATAATAATATCTCAGATGCTGTTAAGATCTCACATAAATTTATTATCATCTTGGGATTCAGAAAGCAGTGACCTAAGAAGATATTCCTAGCAATGCTTATATAACCATATGGAGACATGCTAAGTTATTTGGATGGAATCAGTGTCATCCTGGAAGATACACTTTCTTACAGGAAGAAATGCAGCTATATGTGCCAGTTTCAGTTGGTAAGCATAGAGCCCTGTACACGTTTGTAAGTATGGTTAGAATAAAACACAAAATTACACTAAGCACAAAAATTGAGCTCTGTAACCTGGTACATTGTAAGTTAAGTATGGTTGTGTTAGTGAATGTGTCCTCATTACTTATCCACTTTGCTGTGTGTAGAGAACATGATGCATACAGTGCATTTTATTAGATTAAATTACATTTCTTCATTACTGTCTTGTCCATTGCCTTGAGTTTTTTCTTAGTATTAATTCCTGTAAAATGCATTTGTGGTGCTTTTTCTAATTAAGCATAACCAAGGTGTATGCCAGCTGTATGCAGACCCCATAGACGGAAATATCTAGTCTGTAGATTTCGTATTTGTTGCCTACAGTTCTTTGACCTCAAACTACTCGTAATACACAAGTGTTGTGATCCAGGAAACTTCCACAGTTACCTTTTTTAATCAGGGTCTAACCTCTAATTTTGAATGTGTTCTTCATGAAACATCAAATAACAGAGACCACTTATATTTTGTTTCTGCTTTTGCCAAACATTCCCTCACCATTATGGAAGTCTTACCCACTAGGTGTTTGTTAAAAAGTAAAAGTTTCATACACAGAGTATCCACTTTATTAGCTGTCCCTACCTTTTAAGACAAATTGGCTGTTTGATGGAGCAGTCTATGTGGCTGGAAATCATCATGTTGTGTATAGCTTTAAGGTCTGGCCAAGTAGTTTAATTATTGTTTGACCTAATGTTTCAGTATATATGAGATGTGGCCTATCATCTTTGGCTGTGGTAAGGTTGCTGGTGCCATACATGGTGTTTCAAACATCTTCAAAACAGCTCCTGGGATTTTCACTACCTACTGTTCCTAGTGTTTTCAGGGAGTTATATGGTAAACAAAAAAACCACATCAATGAATAGCTGTCATTTAAGTAAGAACACCTTGTTAATGAAAGTGGTCAGAGGAGAATGATAAGATTCCTCCTAGCTAATGGAAAGGATAAAAATATTTAAATGGCAGCCCTGCACGTGTATATGACATTGGTTTGCTGAAATGCATTTCACAAAGCACGTCTTTCTGAATAGTATACATCAGCTACAGACCATATCTGGTTCCACTCCTGACAGCTAAAGACAGGAAGATGAGTCCACTGTAGGTACATAATCCTTAAAACCGGACCATTGAAGGTTAGGAAAATATCACCTGATCTGACGAATCTGAATTTCTCTGGCGATTGCAGGGTCAAAGTTTGGCATATACTATATGACTAAATGGATTTGTACCACCTTTTGTCACTGATAAAGGTAGTTGATGGAAGTGTAATGATGTAGGAGAATGATTTATTAGTACACACTAAGCCGCCTAATACCAGCGGAGTGTCATTTGCATTCCCAAGGGGATCTGTGTATTAATGCTGACTATACACCATAGTCTCCTATTTTTAATATTGGTACTTACAATAGTGTATTACTGTGTGTTACTCTGCTTCCACAAAATTAACAGTTTATTCTAGTGTCTTGTACGTCACCCAGAACTCAATCAACTGGAGCCAGGCTTGACTCTGTTGCAATAGAAGGTTTACAGCTTTAGCACGTAGTGAAAACATCTGCCACATTTGTCAAGTGAACATTGCTACTTTGGACAGAGAATTTAAACTGTCTCTTTTGGTATGAACACAGCCTTGTAGTAATTTAATACTTTTTTTTAATAAAATATGAGCAGGATGTTTTTTATATAAGGCATAGAACTTGAGGAAATTTTCCATACCAAATCTGTTTTCATTTTTTTATTCCACCTTTTTTTCCTTGTTCCAAATCTTTATTGTTTTTAGGCAACAGCAGAAAGGTATTCTGCCTGTGATTCAGGAAAGTGGTATTTTTGAATTTTTGTCCGAAAGCAGATTTACAATGCATACAATAGCCTTTGGCTTTCTGGAAGCAGTTCTGCAAAATGGGTTTGGGAATTTTTGTTGTGCTTGCAAGAAACTGGCTGCAATGCAAAAGGATATTAGTCACGTTCCTAAAGAGGTGCTTAAGACATAGGGGGCTATTCTGACTAATTTATTTTTGACAATTCTTCCTTTAATCTAAGATCAAAGAAAAACTGATCTGGTGCTCTGTGTGTCTTAATGAAGTGAAATTGGAGCAAAACATTTTTTTACAATATGCCAGACAGAATACATTTGTGTTAGAGTGTAATGATTAAAAAAAGTCATATCTGTGCATTTGCTGTCAGTCTTCGAAGCTAACATAATCTGAATGGCATATTTGCTGATATCAGGTCCATTGCTTTACATGTGGTTTGCATAATAAGTAAAACAATCTCCTGGACATTTTTTCTAGAGGTATAACCAGTAGCTTTATAACTGTGTCAGAGACTGTAGTGTGTATACAGTTTAAACATGTTTAATGTGTAATGTAAATATCACAATTATTTTCTTAACTATCCTGAAACAGTGTTGCAATTAGACTCATGGCTTGCTTACACAATATAGTAATACATTCAATAAATATAGACTTTGATGAAAATTAAAACAAATAGCACTTGTCTGTACAGGAAGAAAAGTCATATAATCCATATGAAAGATAAATAATTCTATTTCCTAAGGTAACACAATCCAAAGGCGAAGGTTAAAGGCCATTTTATGAAAAATAAATGGTGTGTCTTAATGTATTTCAGGTAGATTAACATTATTTTACTACTGCGCCCTAAAACTTTACTTTTAGTGCAAGTTCTGTGTCAGTCTGATAGTAGCATTGTCAAAGGCCATATAGTACTGACAAATGGTTCTTGTTTACTCAGTGAAGTGAGTGCCAGAGGTATGCAGTTCTAAAAATTAAAGCAGAAATATGCAAAAACCAAGTAGGAATAAAATAATGTATTGAATGATTTAGCGTGTTATATTTAGTAGCTAATTTATATCAGGCTAATGCTTCCTATGCTGTTTAGTAGATTTTATGAAAAGTCCAAACACATTAGTCTCCGTCTTACTAGAAGTAGTTTTACAGTATATTTTTATTTCATCAAGCAAAAAGACAAGTTAACACAGACTTAAAATATCCAATTCTTTTGGGTTTTGGTCTGCACAAGTTATTGAGGAATGTTGTTCAGTTTGAGCAGTTTCTGTTACCTTATTAATACCAGATGATCTAGGTAAAATGATTCAGATTTGAAGGCATGCGTAGTTAGTACTAAAGCAGCTCTGAGTGGAAGATGGCAAACAGTTGAAAGAAAGCAACTTTGAAACTATGAGATTTAAGAATAGGTAATGAATTATACAATGTATGAAGTAGCATACGAAGCTCAACCCTGTTTCTATGCTATATGTGTTTTCTTGAAAGTATGTATACATTGTTTTTGATTATCATTAGTACATTTTCCACAAAAATGACTTTGGTTTACACTAATAAAAAAAAGTGAAGTATTTTGGCAGCCTTTTTTTCTTAACAACCCAGAGGCACTTTGTGTTTACTGTAAAAAGCAGCATTCTACAAACAAAAATAGAGATCTAGTACCATCCATCCATACATCCATTATCTAACCTGCTATATCCTAACACGGTGTCATGGTGGTCTGCTGGAGCCAATCCCAGCCAACACAGGGCTCAAGGCAGGAACAAATCACTGGGCAGGGTGCCAGCCCACTGCAGGGCACACACATACACACACACACACACACACACACCAAGCACACACTAGGGACAATTTAGGATCGCCAATGCACTGTGGACTGTGGGAGGAAACCCACAGAGACATGGAGAAAACATGCAAACTCTACGCAGGGAGGACCCAGGAAGTGAACCCAGGTCTCCTTCCTGCGAGGCAGCAGTGCCACCTGATCTAGTACCATTGAGCTTTAATTTGTGGGAGAATTTTTCTAGAGTGTAGATGCTGGCACGTGCTATATATGAATGTTTTAACCTCTGGAGAAATTTGCTTTCAGATGCACAGATTATGAGACAAAGAACTTAAAGCTTCTTTCACAGTGACATACAGTGCATGAGGGGCGAGGAGCATATTACTGGAGAGAGACGTGCTCTTCAAGTTAATATAAGTGTTCTCTAAAAGTCTTGTACACTTTGTATGTGTCTGTACAGAGAGGCTGCAGGAAAGAATTTTTTTGTCTAAATAATTTCTGACACCACCCAGTACAAAATATATTAGTTTTTTTTCAGTGATCATTGTACAAGCAGAAGTTTAATAATAATGATTCATTAGAGTAATTTTTATTAAACCATACAGTAATTTATTTTAACATTTAAATTGTAACAAGATAAAGTGGTGTAATGCACCACAGAGCTGCAGATTTAATCTTTTTTTTTGTTACATTTTTTGAGGAACGTCAAGTTATCTGTTGAGTGTTGATAGTAAAAACGTTTTGATTTTCTCTGTCCATAAATTTCCAGTCCAGGAAATCAATGTTATTTTATAGCATTCAAATGTTTTCCTACTAGAGGTCAACAATCACCTGTCCACAATTCTGAAATTCAATTGCTTATATGTATATATGTAGATAGATAGATCTTTATTGTCATTGTCACTTTTACAAAGGAACAATGAAATTGAAGGTGTATGTATGCCACAGTTGATGTTGGTGTATATTTGAACCATATTCCTTAGTTTAAGGACAGCTCTTATTGTTAAATCAATTAATTTGTGTTATCTGTCTGTTTAAAAACTAATGATAATGAAATTAGAAAGTGAGTTTTTCTTTTTAGCAACCTTTAGTATGCATGAGAATTTTGAATGTATTATTCTTTAGTTTATATGCAGTTTCTTTGTCAGTATTTAAAATTTCATACTATCTTTAGGCAGCAGAAAATTATCAGTAAAGTACAATTAACATAATAACAAACAGCTAACTTGGTTACATTTTCTTTTGTCCAGTTTTGAAAACTTTTTCTTTTTTTTTTTTAGATGTCTCATTTAATATTATGCCATATATATTATAATTTTCGTGTCAACATAATTATATTGATATATATAGAGATATATATATATATATATATATATATATATACACACTATATATATATACACACACTATATATATATATATATATATATATATATATATATATATATATATATATATATATATATATAATCAAGGTTGGGTCACAAAGTTGCACAGGAGACTAGAAAAAGGAACAGGTTTCCAAAGAATAAAATCTTTATTGCTGGACTGGAAGGTACAATCACAAGACCTTATCCAGAAAGTGTGTTTGACAACAGCAAAAAAGCACACAGGAACCAGCTGTCAAATGTGGCGGTTCAACTCCTGTCTCCAGGCCTCCTCATCAAGCGGGTGCAACTGCTTGGAAGCAGGGACTAGAGCAGAGGTGTAGTATGAGGGAGAGAGGACAGGAGAATGAGCCATTAGGTTGGCCCAGGCTCGGTCTTTTACATGTTACAGATCTCAAGAGAGAAGTAGGTCATGCAGTTAGCCTGCAAGCCTGCAGCCTATCCTGCAAAGGGGACAGGTAAAGTGTGTTTGTTTCTCATTGAAAAACTGTTTAAGGGGGAGTTTCTGCAGGGCAGCTGTGTTTCTTTGTCACAGTTTTTACAATAAAACAGAGCAGCGTTTTCCATTAAAGCAGTTTTTCTCAACACGTCTGGCATGAAGACCCAATTTTTCCCACTCCAGTGTCTTCATGACTAACCAATGAAGGTTGAGTCCCCCTTGGTGAATCAAGCATGATTATTGGAGCAGCAACCAACTTGGGACACCCAGAGGCCTGCTACAATTACAAACAATACTAATTTGTGACCCAGTGGTTGAGAAACACTGAAGTTAAGGCACCATGGGAGCTTGTGTATGGCTCCCCCCTCCCATTTAGTGTTTTTCTACTTTTGCCTATTCAATCAATATGACTGTGAGATTTTCCCCTGTCCGGCCACCATGTTGGACCAGATTTTCAAGCATAATACTTTTACTTGTGATAGAAATAATCATCACCATACCCAATTCAAATTTTGTGTTGTATGAATCTTGCCCCCAGCAACCATTTTATCTTATGTCTTTCCAGTTGTCCTATTTGCTTTCTTTTGTTGTTCTTAATTGTTTGGCACCATTTTATACATTTATTGAAAAGTCCCAGCTTTATAGTCTGTATATTACAATCCTTTTTTTTACAATTGCTATTTGTGAATGGTGTCTTATTTTTATCGTAGTCAAACATTTGTAGCTGTTTTTTTTTATTTAATATTTTGTGGTTTTTGACCTTCTTTAAAAAGGTAAATTTCCCTTTAGGATAATTAAAGTATCTATCTATCTATCTATCTATCTATCTATCTATCTATCTATCTATGGAAACTGGTCTTGGGACTGAGTACTTTTGTAAGACACTGTATAACAGTAATCTGTAATTATTGTTGGTTTAGCATTCAGAACAGGCATAGTCAGGACATCTGTGTTTAATACACAAATGTGGTTCACATGAATGAAAATTGGGCTAAGCCAAATTTTAGTTTAAGACATGAGCAATGGAAATTCAGGTTTCTGGCGACTGAAAGATTCTGAAACTAAACAAATCCGATTACAAGAGTGCTATTTTCAGGCCCTGTCACAATGCATGATATTTCCAGTCACAGACTTCATTTATATAATCTTGAAGTTATGGCTAATCACACTCCCATGACTGCCAGTTATATTGGTTGACATCATCAGTGACTCAGTCTGACCTGTTGGTATATTGCACCTGCAAAATCAAACTAGTTTCAATTTCTCTTAAACCCTAGGAGCGGGTTCTCTTTAACCAATGAGCTCATATCCAGAAGTACAATGCATGCAGTGCTGCCACAAAAAAACAGGAAGACGCACATGTTTTGGACCTCACAAACAAAGGAGAGACTCATCTGCTTGATCTCTTATGTTTCATCAACCATAACAGAATGAAAAAAATATGTATAAAAAAGAGAGTTTGTGTCCCTGGAAAGCATTCTTAACGGCACCATATCGGGCAGACAGGATGTTATTGGATATTAAAAAAGGGGGTGACATTTTAGAAAGTTGAAATTGAACTGAAAGTTCTTTGTGGAGTCATAATTTGTCATTCCCTTCAGTTCCTAGTTGTGTAATTTGTCATTCTCAGGTGATGAAATCAGTTAGTTGTTAGTTTGACATCCCTTCCCACTAAAAGTCATGTAATGTGGTGCTGGCTACCCCTAAATAGGCAAAGTAAGGACACTTGACTTTGCACTCGGCCTGTAAGGTAGCTTACTTGAAATGCATATAGTCAGATACATGGGAAATTTGAAGATGAAGCATTGCTTTAATTCATTTTTAGGCTTATATTAGTTAAAATTAACTTTTATAAAGGTTAATGAGTTACTCTTATTAATTTTGAACTTGTTCATTCTATTAAACACAAACCTTTTAAGCATGATTCTAATTCGTAGACAGTGCCTTAAAGTTTTGGGTTTAAATAGAATGTTAAAAACGTTCTTTGGTTACTGACATACTGTATTCCTGTTGAGTAAGCCAAATGCACTAGGTAGGGTGAAGCTGATGCATATTAATAGGAAAGAAAATGCATGGCCAACAAAATCAAGAGCATGCCTAATGTTAACAAAAGTAAGTACTATGAAGCAGTTAATGCTTTTCAGTGCTGTGAATTTAAAATTTAAAGTGTCAGTGTTTTTTTTTTTTCTAAAATATGAATTAAGTACTACATTACATCTATCCACCAAACTTTTTTCAACCAAATTGTAAGGTAATGTAAGCCATTTTGTCTCATGCATGCAAAATTTGTACTGCATTTTAAAATAAATTAAATCAACTAAAATCATATATTAAATATCACATTACAATAATTGCTTAAAATCAGTCATTTTCACATAGCCTTGTTACACAGTGCAGGAGTATAGCCTCTGCATCTATGAAAGTAAACATATTGTTCATACATAATTAGTATCCTGTATTTTATGGCCCTGGTTAGTGTAAATTAATGCTCTATAATGCTCTGTTCTAATTCTTCTAAGTAGAACTTTAGGCTGGCATAACCATCCATCCATTTACGTATCATTCCATCACGTGAACATTATGTTGTACAGCAGTCTGTGGCATACTTATACATCAACATCCACATTAATTCACACCCAGCCAATATACAGCTATATAATTGAAATTTACAGTATCTAGGAAACATGGCTTTATTCTCTTGGAAGAAACTAGTGCCAACATGCAGAGACCTTGTAAAATCCACCTGGAAGGTATTTGTTCTAAGAACTTAACCTAGTGTTAACCCAGTTATTATAAGAAAGCAGCATCTGGATAAATTAATGTTAATTTTGTCACATTGTATTCTTTCTATTTTTTCAAATAATTCATTTATAAAATATTTATTTATTTAAAAAGTTATTTTTGTCAAGAATCAAAAATCATACATACTAAAAGCTACAGCACTGTTTCTGTTCTACCTTGACTCCCATTACTTAGTAAATATGAAAATGCACACTTTATATTTATTAAGGAATTTTATTAATTATGATCAAATTTTGCATTCTTTGCTGTTCCCTTTCTATAAAGGACTTGCTGTGAAATAAATTACGTAAACTGAAAAAATAATAAGTACAACTTTGAAGCAATGTAATCAGTCCTTGCTATCTGTGGGATTCCATGACTCCCCACGGATACCAAAACCCATGGGTGCACAAGTTCCTTATGTAAAACGGATTAGTATTTTCTTTGAACCTATACACACCCTCGCAGTTATATATATAATTCACTAAGGGCAAGCAAGACAGTGAGCGCAAGCAAGACAGTGAGCGCAAGCAAGACAGAGCCCTGCCCGCCAACTCTAACCCTCCTATCGCCTCATGGGATACGTACGACAGAGCCACGCATGCCAAGTATAATCTTCCTCCCGAGTCCAGCGTCTCTCTCGAGGCACGCAACAACTCACCAAACACAACCTCAGTCGCTTTTGTCTGTGCAAATGTCCACATGCACCTCTGAGCCACATTGACTTTACACCATGCGCAAGACAGAGAGCCACGATTGCCAACTCACAGAGCCCCGCCTGCCAACTCTAACTAAGGGCAAGCAAGACAAAGAGCCCCGCCCACCAACTCTAAGACCATGGGATACGCACTAATTTAGTGTATAAATGGATATAAATAATTGCATGTAAACGATTCACCAAAATCTGTTTTATGTAAACGATACTGTTTAAAACGTTATTGTTTTTTCATCAGAAAACCCGGTTTCCATGTCCTACCTGTATTAGTTTAAATGGCACTTTTACCACTCGCAATAGGGCGGACGCACTGACTTATCGTGTCGACTGGGTAACACAGTGAATGCGGCGTCTGTCTATATATGTCTTTGTTTTCCGTAGCCTGCTACAAGAAGGTACTCTCTCAAGCATTGGCATTGGTTTCGCTCCTTGCTATTTTCATTATACTGCGACGGTGGTTTCCTAAGCCTTTGTTATACTGAATTCCTTTCTCACCATTTTCCGTTCCTATTCTTGCACCGCCATATGCTACGGCGGGCTTTGGCTAGTATACTTTAAATCAAATCAAGCGACAAGCCCCTTTTTTAAAAGATCTAAGATTTTTATTTTATTGTCAGGTGACAGCACTTTACACTTCCCTTTGAGGTATTGCTTTTCACCACTTAATTGGTTTTTAGGAGCCATTTTTTCACAGAAACAAAGATTGCACATGTACCTCCCAAATTTACATGGGTACCTTACTTCCTGGCCTAAGCTGTAATAAGAGATGAACCCACGAGTGTATAAACTTCAGATGGTGTGCTCTGCGTTGTGAAACTATATCTTATCTGGTCAAATAGAGTCAACCATAGATTACTGTTCAAATCCCCTTTAAACTTTATTGCCTGTTTAAAGTTGCAGCTAGGCGCAAAAGGCTAGAAACAGAAATAGGTAGAATTAGCAGCACAAACCATTTTGAATTTTCTCTGTATATACAATGCTTCTGATTAAAACATCAAATAATTTCTTAAATGCTACTTATTCAAGCAAAATATCTATATATATATATATAATAATTCACTAAGGCAAGATAACCATGGAAAGCACGCCGGAAGGGGCGTGGATTCACTAAGCCGCCCACAAGTGAGACACTATGGCGCACGCAGAAAGGAGCCACGTCCACCAACTCCAAGACCATTGGATACGACGACAACTCGCAGGGCCACGCCCACCAACTCGGATGCGACGACACAGAAAAAATGCAGTCATTTATATTCTTCTGTCGTAGAGGCCACATGCAGTGCAGGTCAGGTTAATGTCATGTGCATGTCATGCACCTCCGAGCTATGTTGACTGTTCATAGAGGCATGTTTCTCGCGGAGGTGAATCGCCATATGCAGCGTGTGAAACGGTTTGCGAGGGGTATCCCATGGGACCCTTAAAACAATCCTTTACAACTGAGGTTAAAGCACAATGAAGTAAGCAGTCTTTTAAAATCGAGTTTTCGGTTACGACGCACGACCGCATGCACCATAGCAAACTGTTTTACACGCTACATACGGCTATTCGCATCCGTGACAAACATGCGTCTTCTTAGATGCTCCTGCAGGAACACTGAAGATGTTTTCCTGCCCACCAACACTCCTTTTTCACTGGCCGGCGTCTACCCTCGCTCTCTTGGCATTCACACTGCCTGCCCATTTGCACGGACGCAAAAACTCACCGACCACCCAATTAGTCCCTTTCGTCTGTGGTAAGAGTCCACATGCACGTCTGAGCCACGCGGTGTTTGTTATGCCGCAGGTTCACTGTTGTGTTGTATTTTGCTCTCTCCAGAGTTCCATCTTTTCATTCACTTACTGTTGTATTTTCAGACCAACCCGTTTTAGACATCCGTGTCTTTCCAGAAGTGTTTAGCATTCAATAAATAATTATGCATGAGATTGACCGTGTGTCTACCCAGCGCAGAGAGGCGTGGGTAAGCCGTTGAACCCCATTCGAGCTGCAAGCCGTGGAATTCCCACTAAGTGTGACTCATACGCTCCCACTCATGGATTATATATAGAAAAGCAGCCAAAACCAGAGGGGTATCTCATGGGGTCCTTAAAACATTCCTTTACAACTGCAACACAATGAAGCAGTCTTTAAAAACCGATTTTTCGGTTACGACGCACGACCGCGTGCACCATAGCAAACTGTTTTACACGCTACATACAGCAATTCGCATCCGCGACAAACATGCGTCTTTTTAGATGCTCCTGCACTTTGTACACACCCACCTTCCACCTCGCTACTACCGTGGTCGTGTGTCTTGGTGGATTATATATAGAAAGGCAGCCAAAACCGCACAGAGCAATGAAAAGTCTACAGTTCCATCTTTTCATTCACTTTCTGTTGTATCCTCAAACCCTCCCTTTTTAGACAACTGTGTCTTTCCAGAAGTGTTCAACCATCAATAAATAATTATGCGGCATTTGTTATGCTGCGGGTTCACTATTGTGTTATATTTTGCTCTCTCCAGAGTTCCATCTTTTCATTCGCTTACTGTTGTATTCTCACACCAACCCGTTTTAGACAATCGTGTATTTCCAGAAGTGTTTAGCATTACACACTCCGCGCCATGCACCCTCATCCCTCTGTCTGGCAAGAGAAGGCGCGAGGACGGTCTGTCAGTTTTCAGTCACGGATGATTGTGTGTTGGTTCGTTCCATGCATTGTTACAATGTTGCTTTTCTTGCTGATTTATTACATTACCGATTTTTAAAATGTTAATATTCTCCCGGTGCTTAAAAATCATTAAAAAAACGGCCCGATTATGCGGCGTATGGTACGCCGCGGGTTGGCTAGTAAATAAATATAAAGCAACAGCAAGCACCTGTGGATATTGGAGAGCTGATGGTATAGGTGCTGTATCGAGTTTTACAAAGCATAGTAAATCATAGTTGTTTTGAAACGCAAGTCATGTTTGACTTGTTACATAATGGTGAGGAGATTTGATGTAAAAAAAAGTAAATAATTAAATAAAGAGTATTTTTAAACCACTGCCTCCTTCTTTATATACACATCCCTTCGAAATACTGTAGGCTAAAGAAGTATTCGCAGCCTAGGGGAAAATAATCAAGATATCAACATAAAATAAATAACATAGATAATGAGATATCTTTTATGTCAAAAATATGTGAAGAATATAAGCTTTTATTTTAACATACTTATTTCAAAACAAATGTTTTAAATATTTTGCTGGCAGTATATTTAGTAATAAATGTGTTTTGAGCCTTGTCTTTTAAGATAAACATCAGTGGAACCAGACGTGTTTTTTCTTTCCTGTTTTACTCAAATAAAATGTTTTTTTGTAGATTGTTCCACAGCTCTCCTTTTGGTGACTTTATGTCTTCACCATTCGCATTTCATTTCCTTAGGAGGTAGCCTTTCATGTTGGTGGATAGGTGGTAGTCACATGGGTGTGACATCTCTTCAGATCCATAGTTTAGCAGACCAGCATTTGTAACCCATACTGTGAGCAGGACCATTGTCATGAAGTAGAACTGAGATTGTCAACAGCTTTCATAACTGCTTTTCACTGATTGACTGCTTCAAACACTAGTGGAAATCTATGTAATATGAAGAAAGCTATGCTGGTGTTTTGAGGTATGTAATCATTATGGATTACACCCTCAGAATCTTAAACAATTGTGCACATGATCCTGGTTTTCACATCCATACAAGTGTGCTGAAAGCAAGTAAGTTGTCCTTACAAACTGCAGTTCTTTCCACACACTTTGCTCATGTGGATTCCTGCTGCTCCACTTAAATATGTTTCTATGTATCTTTTGCAGTATATGGAGTTTACCTCACCATCCCAGCCTCCCATATTGTATTGAGTTTGTGTTTAGCAGTTATTTGAAGGCATAAATTATAACTAATGTTGACACAGGTCCTGGTTGTCTGGCTTATATTAATTTGTATGTTTTTTTTTTCTCTTGAAAATGTGATGTATTTTAAATGATACATTATTATATAGGTTAATTTCTTAGCAAGATCACTATGTTAATGGGATTTGAACACCACAAAGGCTCTGTTTAGGAAGGAGCAAAGCCGGCTCTGTTTTCTGAGAAGGCTGGGCTTTAATACATGCAAGAAACTTATGCATATATTCTATTAGTCTGTGGTTGCCAGCACTCTCTTCTATGCTGTGGTATTCTGGGAGGGGTAGCTTGAAGAACGGGGATGCTGATTTTATTGACATTGTCCCAAGAGCCATTAGACTCTTCAACTCTTTACAACATTGGGGAGATGGGGTCATTGAGCTCTGAACCTGATACTCCTCTTCTCCTCGTAAGCTATATTAGATGTATTAGCTATGCACTATATACAGTACATTTGATATTTCACTGCTAGGTCATTACTTGGTCATTTTTTTGTTTGTTCTTATCCTATCAACATAAGCCATGTTACTTTATCTTACTTTGATATTAAGTCAGTTTAGTATCTGTTACTTTGACTTTATGTAGTTCCATACTCTTGACTTATGTAGTAAGTGTTTGTATTTAACATGATATAATCAATTCCTGGCTACTGGCAGTTGAATTTCCCTCAGGATCAGTAAAGTATCTATGTATCCTATCCATCTATCTTTCCTCTTTGTCTCCCACTATTTTGTGTAGTTTCTTTGCTTCAGTTATTAAAGTGGCACCAAATGAGTGAAATTGGGTGTTTTTGTGATTTTGTTCCTGTTTTCCTCTTTTTAATCTGTTTGTGAGTTAAAGACAGAGTGTGATACTTCACATAATAATAAGGTATGACAGAAACACTTGATGAGGATTACTATGCACATTAATTGCACATAGAACAGCATGGAACTAGACAAGCACACTTTGAAGGATTGCTTGTAACCAGTATTTTGGATTTGAATTCAGTGTCTGCTCATTGTGTGGTGTTAGTGGTAGACTAACCGATGAAACTACATTGATTGAGTGTGTGTGTAAGCGAAATGTGATGTATTGGTTCCCCCTCCAAGTCTATGCCTATTGGTGCCAGTATAGGCCTTAGCCCCTCCAGTCAAGACTCACATTGTGTTTGAAAATGAGTGTTTGCATTAAGGGGCTATTGTGCCCCACTTTTCACTTAATGCTTCAGGATATAGTTTTAGTCTTTTTTATCTGCTACTTGATGTAAATGGATTCAAAAAATGGTTGGGTGGATTAAAAAAATCTTTTTGAAATATTCTTAATTGTTATAACCAGTTCAATTAATCTAATTTAAGTTAAACATGTTGCTGTTCACAGTAGTTCAAAAGATAAGGTATCAGGTTAGCCAAAAATAAGTTTTAAATTTATTCAAATTTAAAATAAGTAGCTAGTCAAAGATAGGTTAACCATTCTTGGAATTTCACAATTCTTTTTGGCATGAATCTTTTCACTCCATCACTCAGTCTATGGAGGCCTGAGCCTTCACAAAAAATGATTAACCTGGACATTATCCCAACCCTGCTTCCAGTCCCCTCATTTGTTCTTGTAACAGTAATACGTGTAACAATGTGTGTGTAGCGCAGAACACTAGATGAGTGCTACAAACAGGACCCACACAACATTATCATAAGCACTTTATGCTTGGCAGAAGCAGTGCAGTTAAAAATATTAATAATGGGGATCGATCTGTTCTTAACTCAATTCTTCTTTTCGTAAAAACTTGATTGCTTTGTATGGATTGTAATAAAATTAATAAAAAAAAATATTAATAATACAATATAATGCACACATTTAGAGACTAATATAAATCCTTATATTCTACTGAGTTTAAAGAATACAACACACAATCTAATGCATTTCTGGATACACATTGCAGATACCACAAATAGATACTCCTAGTGCGGAGGAACTGGATAAACCTCTGGCGTTATCAGAATTACTAGATGCTATAAAGTCACTTCAAGGTGGGAAAGCAGCAGGCCCTGATGGCTACCCTGTAGAATTTTATAAGAAATTCTCTGCTCAGCTAGCTCCTCTTCTATTAGCAACATTTACAGAAGCCAGAAACAATCAAACTCTTCCTCACACTTTTCGCCAAGCATTAATCACCATTTTTCCTAAACAAAATAAGGACTTATTACAATGTGCATCATACAGACCAATTTCACTTTTGAATAATGACGTTAAGATACTCTCAGAAATTATAGCTAAAAGGATGGAGAAAGTGCTTCCCTCAGTAATATCACAAAATCAAAATGGATTTATGAAGGGTCAACACTTATCCTCAAATCTTCGATGCTTGTTTAATGTAATATACTCACCAACTACGTCAAACACCCCAGAAATATTATTACCATTGGATGCAGAAAAAGCATTTGAAATACCTTTTTACTACATTGGAGAAATTTGGGTTTGGCCCGAACATTTGTGCATGGATCAAACTACTGTACACCAATCCAGAAGCTTCACTTTGTATCAACAACATCTGTTCAGACTACTTTAAACTAGAACGTGGTACCAGACAAGGATGCCCCTTGTCACCGCTGCTGTTTGCAATCACCATTGAACCACTGGCAATACACTGTCGAAATGCTGATCAGATAAATGGGATTATCAGAGAAGGACTGGAACAGAAAATTTCTCTATATGCAGATGATATGGTACTGTATATATCAGACCCACAAAATTCTGTGCCTGCAGTCTTAACAGCACTCACAGAATTTCAAAAGATCTCTGGTCTCAGAATTAATCTGAATTAAAGTGTACTCTTTCCAGTGAATTCTCAAGCATATAATATTAGATTAGACACTCTACCTTTTATCATTGCAGAACAGTTTAAATACCTTGGGGTAAACATCACAAGTAAACATAAAGATCTTTATCAACAAAATTTTGCCGTCTGCATGGAAAAAATTAAGCAAGACTTGTATAGATGGTCATCCCTTCATCTTACTCTAGCTGGAAGAATTAACACTGTTAAGACGAATATTCTTCCTAAACTCCTTTTTTTATTTCAGAACATTCCAATATACATCAATAAATCATTTTTTAAGCAATTGGATTCAACAATAACCTCATTTATTTGGAGCTCAAAACATCCATGTATCTAAAGAGTGACCCTACAAAGACAAAAGGCAGAAGGTTGCATGGCCCTACCTAACTTCCAGTTTTATTACTGGGCAGCAAACATACAAGCTATAAAATCCTGGACAGAAATAGATGAACATACACAGACCTGGTCCGCAATAGAACTAAAATCCTGCAGTACCTCTTTATATTCCCTGCTCTGTGCCCCAATAAATGCAAGTTATTGGAAATATAATCAATTGTGCTTCACTCACTCAGAATATGGAACCAATGTAGAAAGCATTTTAAGGTGGAGAAGCTTTTATCTGTGGCACCTCTGCAAGAGAACCACCTCTTTCAACCTTCACAAACATATGCAGTTTTTAATATCTGGAAAAAATTTGGGATTAACTTGCTTAGAGATCTTTCTATAGAAAACGTCTTTGCATCCTATGAACAATTACATTCCCAATTTTACATTCCAGTTACACATTTCTTTCACTATCTTCAAATTAGAAACTTTGTTAAACAGAACCTGCCTGATTTTCCTCATCTTGCTCATCCATGCTGGAAAAATATTGCTCAATCTCAAGGACTTGGACACCATCTCTGCAATATATAAAATTATTTTACAGCCCCTCCCTTTCAAAGATCCAAAAGGACACTGGGAAAAAGATCTCTTAATCAATATATCAGAAAAGGAGTGGAAAATAGCAATGCAGAGAATTCACTCGAGCTCCATATGCGCAAAACATACATTCTACTCAAAATTATATATCGAGCACATCTGTCTCGTCTAAAACTCTCCAAAATGTTTCCAGGTCAAGATCCAACCTGCAAACACTGCAATCAAGTCCCAGCCTCACTGGGTCACATGTTTTGGTCCTGCACCAAATTAACATCATTCTGGACCAAAATTTTTAATTACCTTTCAGACAGTCTAGGTCTCACAATCCCTCCTAACCCATTAAGAGCTGTGTTTGGGGTTCTTCCAGATGGGTTTAAAATGGAGAAGGACAAACAAACTGTGGCACGCAGACTGATTCTGCTAAACTGGAAGTCTCCTCTTTTAAGGTAGTGGGAAACCGATGTTCTATACTATTTTAAATCGGAAAAAATCAAACACAGTGGAACCTCGGTGAACCGAAGCAATTTCCCCCATAGGATTGTATGTAAATACAATTAATCCGTTCCAGACCGTACGAACTGTATGTAAATATATATTTTTTAAAGATTAAGCACAAATATAGTTAATTACACCATAGAATGCACAGTGTAATAGTAAACTAATGTAAAAACATTGAATAACACTGACACAAAACAGGCTGGCTCTCTCTCTCTCTCTCTCTCTCTCTGAACAGAGAGGAACATTTGAACAAATCCGAACTTTAATTTAAAAACAGGAGTTTACGCTAATAGCCTTACAGCCCGATCGCTGTACTGTACAGTAAACACTTTTTTTTAAAATGAGTTTTAAGCACAGGGAAAAAAGGGAATATTTGAAAAAAGAGAAAAGTAACATTGCAACAATTCACGCCACGAACTGAAAAATTAACTTTTGAAAAATCCGTAATACAAAAACTATAAACCACCAAGAAAACTAACCTTGCATGAGTCGAGTTCTGGCATGAAGTGAGGAGGAACTGGGTGGAGAGGAGGTTACAGTTTTGAGGGAGAGTCCGGCTCCGCGATGGAGGGATGTTTTCCTTCAGGTGTTTTCTCTGTTGTGATTTCTTGGGTTTCTTTTGCAGGCAGGCATGCACGCACGCACGCACGCACGCGCAGGCAGGCAGGCAGGCACATCTGACCGAGAACAATACAACACGTGCGGAAATCATCGGCACGCACAAACCGAAAGGGAAACTAGCTTGTTTGTATACCGAGTGTGTGGTCGTGAACCGAGGCAAAAGTTTGGCCAACTTTTTGGTCGTGAACCGAGTTGTACGTGTACCGAGGCGTTCATGAACTGAGGTTCCACTGTACTCAGTTAGAGGATCTGTACAGATTTTTTTCAAAACATGGCAGGATCTAAGCAGTAATATTTTAGAATAAGCTCTTAAAGCACAGAGGAAGCAATTATTTCTGCATTTCTTTTTCTTCTCCATCCATCTCTATTGGCTTATCAAACTCATCAATTTACGTATGTTTACAAGCCTTAAGTTTTACTCCGTTGGCCTCGCTCTCTCTCTCAGGGGTGGGAGTCGACTCGTTCTTAATCCTACTTTTTGTAAAAATTGATTGATTTGTATGGAATGATTGCAATAAAATTAATAAAATTTAAAAAAAAAAAACTAATAATGTGGCGATGCACGGTGCCAACGCGTTTAGCTCTCAAGGATTTACACTCCTTTTTGTGGCTGCTTATATGGCTCGCTACACAAACGAGGATCAGAAGGAGTATAGGTCAGTTAGTAAGGCTGAGACCATGGGAGAATAATGATCAAAGTAAAAGAGTTGCCAAGAGGCAAGCAGGTTTAAGGTGGACTTTTTTTTTTATTATTATTTTGGAGGTGTCCAATGGGCAGCAGCAGGGTACAGTTATATAGATGTATATGCACACATTTGCCTGAACATACACCAGAATGACTTATAAAGGAAGAAAATTAAAAGGACAGAAAACTTTGACTTCGCAGTTACAGTCACAGTGAGGTATTACACAGACGTAATATCATGACATTCAGAATGAAAAAAGTCAGTCGGCACCTGTAGATTCCCCCTGAAAAGCAGCATCAACACTGTATCAAGCTAGGGTCTGTGTAATAATTCTACTTTTTTCTCTGTTAAACATACAGCTGTATTTTAATAAAGGTGGCCTGAATATTTTTAATAACCTCTCATTGATTTAGACATCATTTGTTAAACCATCAGCCACGTAAAACAGAGACTAAATGCGAGACACAGTATGTTTGTGTTTGATAGTGACAAGGCTGTAGTGGGGGGTTGTGGTTAAAGCATTGTATTAAAAGGAAAATCAGAATTTTGAATTATTTTCTATTTATTTTAATGATGATGTCTTAGCATGTAATAACAGTCAAGGATCTCATGTTTAAGTGATTGGGGCAGCATGAGATGTAAAATGATACTTTAAGGGCATCAAATAAACTGCTCCGAGTATGGATTTAGATCAAAGTACAAAGGAGTGAAATGGAGAAGAAAAATAAAACATATTGTGAAGTGTTCTGGCGATAAGTCTTGAATTTAATGAACAAACTATTTGCATAGCGCATCTGGAGTAACACAATGCCAGAATTAGTGCAGGTAAAACAAACAACCGTTCTTTTACACCCAGATGTAAAGTTTTTCCTTTGAATACGACCTGTTTAAACTAATTATATTTAAATGGCAAAGTTCAAACTTAACAACTCTATCACAAGGTAATAAACAGCTCTGGATGAGGTATAGTTTAGGATATGGTAACCGTACCTAACCTGCAACCTGCATTCTCGTGCTCTCTAACACAAGAAAATGCACTCTTAAGAGCTATGGAGCCAAATGATGATGCTTCTTGCAAAACAGGGGTAAGTAGGAGATAGTAGGGAAAGACAGTGCTGAGTGCACATTTTTAAGAAGAAGCTTGTCAAGCTTGCATGACATGTGGAAAGCTGTAACAAACTACAGATTCCTTTTGAAAGAGTAGTTTGCTTTAACCTCCTTAGAGTTTTTTCTCGAAAAAGTATTGCATTTTTTGGGTTGAAAAAATGACATATTTATTAAATGTCATCTTTCTACTGTAAGACGTGCAAAGCACTAAAAGTACACTAAATGTCAGGAGTGTAGAAAGTATAATAATGATACGAATATTAAGAATAATGCTAATACCATATATTCTGTCGAAATGTTTTTGTGTGGAAATCTTGAAGCATGGTGAAATTCACAATCCAACGTCACAGTCTAGACAACAGTAGCGTTCGCTTTTTCTTTTCAGATTGGTTAACTTCAGCACAGCACAATGCACATGTGCGACTGACATGAGTGTTACTTTCAGATTCATCAGAATCACGTTTGATTTCACTATCCATTTCAGTTTACTGCCTGAAGACAGATTCACTTCGTCATCACTGCTCGCATCACTGTCAAGAACATGCAACACGGTAGCGTATTATATAAGAAGATATATATATGGTGGTGCAGGGAAACAGAATATTTTCAACTGATGTTCAATGCACAAACACATTACAAAATACATTTAATGATTATATGTTTTGTAAAGGATATGCAATTAATGGTGGTAGTCAATATTCATTCAATATTCATTTTGTGTTTTGAAGAAAACATCATGAAGGTGTTGTCTATTTCTCTGCATACATTCCGACAGCCTGTTGTGGAACTTCTGCATTGCTTGATGTACCATGTCAAGAGGAATGCCAGTGATTTCTTCTTCAATCCTCCTTTTTTGTTCAGCAATAGTTGCAGGATGTGTGTGGTACACTTGGCTTTAAAGATGTCCCCACAGAAAAAAATCACAAACAGTGAGATCTGGGATCTTGGTGGCCATGGAATGTCACTGTTGTGTGAAATGATGTGCCTTCTAAACAATCATCATGGGCAGTATGCGAAGTGGCTTAACCTGGGGACATTTTTTTTAAGGCTGAACCTGTTTCTTGAAATTATGCACCCAACTTGTAATTGCATGAGCAGATGGGACATGATTATGACGTCCTAACTGGTAATGACGCTGAAATTCCCTTTGCAAAGCAGTCACACTATCGCCATTCTTATAAAAGGCTTTCACAGCAAACATTTGTTGCATACCACTCCACGGCTCCATTATAACTAATGGCAAGGGGTTCTAAATGAGGTTGCATTGGTCCCAAACAACTGCCGACGCCCCAGGGTTGCCAACACCTAGTTCCAAAATATCCAAAATATTCTGTTTCCCTGTGCGTGTACATTTTTACTTATATATATATATATATATATAAAATACACATACTCCTACAGCTCATCATGCGCCTTTTCTTTAGCCTTCGACACCTCTCTCTTCACCTTACACCATATCTCCTTGTACTCCTGTCTACTTTCTACATCTCTCTGACTATCTCACTTCTTCTTTGCCAACCTCTTCCTCTCTATGTATGTGTATCCTTTACATAAACCAAGACCTCTCCTCCATTTCAATGTAAATCCATTTTCGTATACTATATGCTCAAGTAGTTCATTCCACACTGAAGATTATCTAACAATTTATGATGTAATAGTTTGACTAGTTTTACACTGTGGAAGCTCAGAAATGAGTGACTTGGTTAGGATTACCTAGATTGTCAATATCAGACGTTTAATTAGCATTCTTACAATTTGCAACCCACTAGATTTCATTGCCTGAAGAAAAATACAGTTGGTTTGATTTTTGATATGTGTTATGTCACCAGTTGTTCCCAAACTACATTTATGTGTCTAGTAGTACAAAACATGTGTGCACAGAACATTTGTTTCTGTAATTGTACAGTTAGACAACTAGAAGGTTAAGTGACTGATTTGAGGATACAGGTTTATATGGGTTGTAAATGAACCTGGAGTTTCTTCTAATTATTATTATTAATTAATTAATTTATTTATTTATTTTTCTGTTTAAAATCAAATGCCTTACTTACTAGGCTGCCATAGATGGATCAAACATTTTAGGTTGCACATGAATGTGTTGTTTTTAGTTCTTTTTTGTCATCTCTATTTGTAGAACACCGAAATAAATTGTTCTATGCAGTATATGTAGCTGATGTCGCAGTGTTTTAGATACCCTTCAAATCTACAGGTCTATTATCACCTTCATGCCAATTAGCATTCAGCTGCGAATGTAGACATAGGTAAACTTTTTTTTTAATACTATCATCATTTTTGACCAATCCATTACTGAGTAAAGATATCCCAAAGTTACTGTTAAGTTACTCTGACTTCAGACTTTAGTTCATGTCATCATGGTTACTCCTTTTACTTTTGAAGTTCATTTCATCCTGACTAATGTATCATGTGTTTCAACATTATGGATTAGGTGACAAATTGTGCAAAGAATTGTTTAGTTTACTGCTAGAGTAGAGATCTGGTTTGCTGGATTATATGTCCTATCTTAATTGCCCAACATTCACCCTTTTCTATATTTTAACATTGTATGTCTGTAAGGATGAGCACCTTTTCAAAATCTTTGGTTCACTTGCTCAAGCAGAGTGCTGTCTAATAATGCAGCAATAGAAATTAAAATAATCTGTGTTTTGTGAAGCATATGAAGTGTCCCGGATTCACATATGCTACTGTGTTGCGTTAAGCTGCCAGGCAGTTGTAAATTGGTGCTGATAAAATATATTTGACAAAACAAATTAAAGCGTATGTTAGATGAGAAGGACATTGTTGTCATTTAAGCTCTTATGTTTCAGCCCCATCTCTTTTCTCCTCTTAAATCTTTAATGGTGTTGTCATGCTCGCTGTGAGAGGTTCTGCACTGCTTTAATTAGCCTCCAGGAATTGTTTAGATTTTTTTTTGGAAGATTTCCATGCTGTAAATTGACCCTGCAGCACTTCCCTTATTATTCATAAGTCAAATTCTGATAACAGTGCCTGTACTCTGTTGGAAGCTGGTAGTGGAACATCAGAGAATTGCAAGTAGTGTATCCTAAATTTGGGACATACATCATACTGGTCTCTGTAGGCTGCCTGATCGTGGTAGATAATAAAATAACAATCAAAGCTAGTTTGAAAGTCGTTGTGATTTTTTTTTTTCCTTTTTTTCCTGGCAACTCATCCACCAGGCAATTTGCAGCCAGTAGGAGGTTAGACTGGATATCAGCCTCAAGCTAACAGGAGCATCAAGACTTTCTTTTTGCCTTTTTTTCTTCTTCTTCTTCTTTTTCTGGAGGAGGGTAAAGGGGAGAGCCTTGAATAGCGCTTTCCTGGCCTAATCAGCATACCAGTCTCAGCAGCCCCTTTGGATCCCCTGCCAGGGTCCCTATCATCTTCTGATCAAATATTAATGTGTGATTCTCTGCTTTCTCACTAATCCAAAGCCAATTAATATTATCTGTCAATTATTTACAGATCCTGAGGTGCGGAGGCAATTCCCTGAAGAGTACAGTGACCAGGTTTGGAATGCGTAATTAACTTTTTCTTTCTTTCTTTCTTTCTTTCTTTCTTTCTTTCTTTCTTTCTTTCTTTCTTTCTTTCTTTCTTTCTCTCTTTCTCTCTTTCTTTCTTTCTCTCTTTCTCTCTTTCTTTCTCTCTCTTTCTGTTTTTTAAACATTTGTTTGAAAATCACTACTTAAAAGCTAATGGGTACCCAGTAGGGACAGCTTTTACTGGTGAAATGGCAATGCATTGGTTTTGTAGTGCTGTTTTGTGAACTATGTAATTTTATTGTTTTTTATATTTTTTTATGAAAAATTTATTTAAGACATATTTGGTACATCTGATTAGTGGCAGACATTGCAAGTACATATTTTGTAATATTACAGACAGTACACACAATAGACAATACTTCTCCACTAATCATTATTGTTTTTCTTGCTAATCTGTACCAATTAATAGGACACCATTGTTGTGGAAAACTGTATATCCTAATTTTGTGGGGGGTAAATTACGTGTCATGAATAAAGTTTGCTCTTCCCTTGTGTCATTAAGGCAAATTCTACTATTAGGTTAAACTTTTTAAATAAGTACTTCTAGCAAAGGAAAAATGCTTTCTATCAATAGATTATCTATCTTTTTAATTTTGAATTACTGAATATACTTTCTAAAAAGTCTCAAATTTTTGTGAGCTGCTATTTTTTTAAAACTAGTTATGCAGTTGGGCAGCATAGGGACACGTGTCCCTATACAGTGTGTAGTTCTATTTCCTTACAAATCCACTGACCAAGGTTCAAACCTCATGTGTGGTTTGTATCCATGTGGAGTTTGCACATTCTTCCTGTATCTGCAATTGGAGTCTTCCTTCCATGTTCTCAAAGACGAGTAGATTAGGTGCTGATTAGGTGAGTCAGTCATTCCTAATTTCCCTTTGTGCACTTTACTGGGCCCTGAGATGAATGGGCATTTCCTGCCTTGCAACAAGTGTTGCCGGGATCAGCTCTGTGTCCAGTCAACCAGAATTGAATTAAGCTGATTCAAATATATTGTTGCAGCACATTTTTTCTTGTAAGAAAACTATTTACAGTATATTTGTTAATTTCTACATAGTTCAAAATAGTAAACCTTTTCTTTTAATCCTTACAGAAGTGTTTTACTTGTTTAATCACTTATTTCATAATTCAGTGTGCTTCCAGACAGAAATATATACAGTATATTCATGTTCTATATATCCATGTAATTTAAAATTCAATATTCAGTTGTGAAGCAAGTTTACCTTAAAATTTCAAAAGCTGGTAGTTTTTGGTACACTCAGTACCAATCTGTGCTACTTCTTGCTAATCTTGCAACAATGCATCTTTTCTTCTACAAAATCTGGTATAAAGTAAACCTGTTTGATAAGCAGAGTTTAATGTCTTCCACTACTAGCCTCAGCAGTCTGGGTCTTGATTGTGCTCATTAGAGTTGATGGAAGACAAACTTCATCTTAGCCTTTTTTGAAGTAATGATATACAGTATATCATTTTAATGTGTGTGGGCTCTTTAGAAGTAGTCAGCAAGCTTTTCCACAGTCATCCCAAAAGCATGCAGTTTTGAAAAATTGGCAACTCTAGATCAGCCCATTTTGATTAAGGGTGTCCTGTAACATACTGATGCAATGGAAATAATGAGATAAAAATGGGGCAGTAGATTTTTTTTTAAGTATTAAAAGTGGAGTGATGTGTGCTAATTATACTACCAAAATAAATTACAGTTGATGCTTAATTCCTCTATGATCAGTAAAGTCTTATCTGTCTCTCTATGTGCCTGTCTGTCTGAAAGGGTTACCTGCCAGCCCAGCCTCTTGATCCTCAAACTTTGATTAAGTAAACATTCTGTCAATGTGTCAGGCTCTGGAGTTTAGAGAAGTTGATGCAGAAGTTTATGTAGAAAGGCAATATTAAAAGAAAGGTGTGTACTATGTGTTTAGTAAAGCTTGTTCTGAAATTGCATATGTGTGTGATTTAGAGACATTTTCTTGTAAATGTGATGCTGCTCAAAATGTGCAGCATATTTATAGTATTGAATTGAGATAAATTAAGATATTTTAATTATAGTAGTATTAAAGTTGTATTTAAATTTCCTGTGCCTATGAAATTTCATCATGTTAAAATACACTTTGATTCATCTCCCTCCGTTAAGCTATTAAAAAAAAAAAAAAACTGAATCTAGTCTTTGTTAGACCGTTATTACACTGAATGCTTAATCATTTTTAATTATCTTTTACCTCTGTTTTAGCAAGAATTATTGGAAGCTTACTAGAGTCTTTTTAAAAGCATAATACATTTTGAACTTCCCTACTTTTTTAGATGCGTCCGCATATAATGCACAAAGCACCTATTGCGATAGCCTATGTCTGTCTGTCCACATGAAACAACTCGGCCCCCTGTGGACCAAGTTTTTTGAAATGTGGCACACTTATTCTTTAACTGCATCTGTCGAGACAGTTCAATTTTTGTTGAGATGTGTTGAACAGATCGTACTGTACGCGGTTTTAGTACTTCTAAATTTCACATTGAAAAATATTGGTGAATTTGCCAATTTCTACTAGGGATTAGTTTATTGTTTCAATTTTATCTTGAGAGTGATTGCTTGCACTAGTATATTTTGTATATTTTCCTTTATTACATGTTCGTGCGTGCGCAAACCTCTCACACAGCAGTGTTCTTCTCCTGCTGCTTTAGGTAATTTAACTGATAGAGCATATCTTCAAATAAATGGAAGGGGAAAGCTATTATGCAAGTATACATAAGACTGAACAAAATTATCTTTATATTGTAAAGAACCACTGTTATTAACTTGAAGCTAAACGCTATATGCTCATTAATTACATGGGAAAGGTACAGGGACCCTAACTGATTTAAACATAGGATAGGTTTAGTAATGGCAGTGGCGTCTGACACCCAGCCCCAGAGATAAACGAACAATGGCAGCAAGCCCCTGATCTTGCCCATCGTATACAAAATAACCCCTGATCAATGGCAATCATTTTATTTAAGATGCACATACAACTCATGCAAAACTCCAAAGGAAATAGATTTTATGTTTATGAATTGTTTGAAACACAGCTCTTTACATTTTTATTTGTGTGTAACACCACACACCAATCATGGTTCATGGGGAGGTACCCTGATGCCTGCAAATTCTGCAGACACTCCAATTAATGGAACTATTGTTGATCTGCAGGCAGAAGATTGGACCATGCTGGCCACTAATAACAAGGACAGAGCAGGATTATAGTTTTCTCAGGATTGATTACTTATCATATATACTTATACTTATCATATATACTTATCGTATAACACACAAAAGACTGAGCACATATTGTGGTTTATCCATGTCTAAAGAGCTGCTTTTACTTTTGTGTATCTTCAGACTGGAATTAAAATCTTGAAAATTATATGAAGATGTAGTTGGCTACTTATTCGCAGTTAATTCTTCAGTGTCCACAGCATAGAGAGAAGTGTGCGCATTGCAACAGGTACACATGTCTTAAATGTAGGAAGGACGGTCCTTGCGTGTGTGTGAACTGTTAACATTTGAATTTGATAATTGCTTATAGCACTGAACTGACCTCTCTGTATTATATATAGTTTATGCCTACATTTTGTCATTTACTTCTAAAATATGAAAAACGTTTGTTTTAACAATGTGTTTACACAGATTGTAGAAACGGAACACACATGAAATGCATATGTTTCAAATAACGATCTATTATTTCCACTCTAAAATGCCAGCACTTCACTCCCAGATAATCAAGGCATGTTCTGCTGTAGTGGGGGGATGGAATAGTAGGCTGCTTGCTGCTTGTCTTTATTGGCACATATATAACAAGAAAAGATGCTGACGGAGAGGTGTGATGGGATTTAAGGTGGGCCGGATCTACGAGTTTTTCGTAGGCTCTGGTAATTTTAGTGTTAAAATTATATTGTGGTTATTTTTAATAATTTAATAATGCTTTGAAATTTAGTTACTGTTTTTAATGTATTTGAATGTCTTTCAAACCGCCATTGTGCTTTCATGGTCAACATAATTTTGCAGTACTTAGGCATGGGCGCCACAATTTTCTTCATACTAACAGTTCCAGTTGCCAATCATGTGGGTGGAACTGTGTTGTGATCACGTAACATCTAATAAAGATTGTGGCATGCATTGAAGGTGTACAGTCTTTGAATCTGCTGCATTATGATGCCCGCTGAACTCTTATTCTTATTTGCAGAAAGGTCAATAGACTAGACCTAATGTGTTTGCTTTGCTTAATATTAATCTTGCTTTTTTTGCAGTATTGGTTTTCCTAGCATTAATTTTTTATCAGACCCCTGTCTGGATCATTTTGAACTTCAGTTCTGTTTTACCCTTAAAGAAATTTCATAATATTTTGAGCAATATACACTTCAGCCTTTGTGGCTTTGTATCATCTTGCATTACATAAACAAAGGCTTAGTGGATATTTTTTGTCATTTACAGAAAGACAGAGAGAACTTTATTTGTCCCCAGGGGTAAATTTGGCTTATTACAGAAGATCTTTAAATAAATATACATAAATAGAGAGCAAAATAAATAACATATACATTATGGTCTGGACACACACCAGAATGACTTAAAAGCAAGAAAAGATAGAAAACCTTTGACTTGGCTGTCATAGTGATAGTGAAGCATTATGCAGACATGTTGCTGTTGGCTTCTTGATACACACTTGCTGAATAATTTGTTTGCTGAAAGTTGTCAATGGTGGTGTGTCAGAAAGTTAATGTGCATCATTGTTTTGAAAATGGCACTGAATTTTGTTTTATTTTTCCTCCTGGAGGTCCACAATGCATCCCATAACTAAACTTGATGTTTTAATTAGCTTGTTGTTATGTTAGTAATGTTACCAGCCCAGCCCACCAAAGCACAGAAAATCACACTGGCCATCACAGAGTTGTAGAATATGTGAAGGATGTCACTCCCCACAATAAAGAGATGCAGTCTCCTAAGGAAAAAGAGCCTGTTCTGCCCTTTCATATATAGTTCCTCTATGTTCCAAAACCAGTCCAACCTATCCATATCTGCATATATCCAAAACTACCAAAGTTCTGCAGCTTTTAGTTTGCTTCATAGGATGATTCAGGAGGTAGTGTGACGTGTTAAAATAGTTTCACAGTTTCTTCGTTTTAAAGGTTTTAGTAAAATGAAAAAGAAAAGAAAAAAAAAAACAGTTCACACAAAAAATATGGAAAAAAAAATAGGTAATAAAGAAAAATTCTTGTTTAAGAAATGTTCTGCTTAAGGTGTATTTATCTGGTTCAGTTTCTTTCTAGTTTAGTCATACAGTCATATTAGGCATGTTAAGCATGCACATTTCAAAACATTCAGAAAATTGTATGCCAGTATCTTATTTGCAAAATGCAAATATATCTCACAGTCCATTCCAGCAGTGAGGCTGTTTCTTAACATTGAGCATTAACTTTCTAAGACTGGCTATTGCGCTGTCATTAATGTGGACCGCCAAATACTTGTAGGAGTGGATTACCTCAACATCCACTCCCTGAATTGTGACTGGACATAGAAGCTTTTTGTTGTGGCAAAAGACAGTAACCTTGGTTTTGCTGATTTTAAGATACAGACAATTCTCTTTGCACCAAGAAACAAAGTTCAATTTTTGACAGAAATTAAGATTTGTTCAGACATTTTCTTTAGTTAAAATAGACACTCCTTGTCTGAATGTGAATAATGAGCAAATGAGCTTGTGTTTAGTATAGCAGCTCACATTGTTAATAAGAAAAATAATAAATAAAGAAAAAGTTGCCCTTTCTGTTTAGTAAACAAAAGGCTTGTTAGCTTAAGAGCCAAATTTGTGTATTTTTCATGTACGCTTGTTAAGTGTGTTAGCCTTGTATCTCCTTGATTAACATCTTACTGACATTTTACTATAATTTTGTTTTGTAGTTATTATAAGCATTTTATTTTCTTTAATGCTGTATTCATTATGGATAAATATGTTCTGTATGTGGTTAATTAGCTTAAATGTATGTATATTAAGGGGAATTGTTTAAATACTTGTTATGGTCACTGAAACATAAGCCTTCACAATTTATTTTTTTTTATTAAAAAATGAACAAGTAACACCTACAATCTGAAGTTTCATTTTAAAAACAACACTTTAATATAAATCATAAGACTTGTTCATGGTTGTTCATTGAATAACTTAAAAAAAAATTAGGATGGATAAAGAAAATCAGCATCAGAATGAACTATTTGGTATAGGTCCTAAAAAAATGATCCCAGAATCCTTAATAAAAATTCCTGTTAAATATTACTGAACCCCATCCAAGACATGGATACTAGACTGACTCCTGAAGCTAGGCCTAAAAATGGTGTTTTCTAGTGAGCCCCCATTGGTCAGGTGGCCCACATAGTTCTGCCCAAAAAAGCAGTGTGCAGCTGCCCTGTAGGATCACAATCTATTCAAGAAAGAATTATGGTCAGTTTTGATGGGATGAATCTAAACACATTAGACCTTGAATATGAAAACTGACCCTTGGGACATGAAACCTAATTTAATTGGCAGGGAAGTCACATGGGAGGTTAAACGGTACTTAACTAGATGTGGTCAAATTCTCCTTTAAATACAGCATTATCAGGAAACCTGAAACTCATAGAATCTTGTAGGAGGTGCTACAGGAATATGTAGCTTGCTATTTGGTCTTTGAGTTTATGAAGCAAGTGTTGCTTACATAATTGGTTGTAAAGTCAAGTCTATTTAATTCAGATGTTGGTCTCTGTTAGGGTTCCTTCATTCATATGTACACTTCTGTTTTATGGCACAGACAAGACTTGGAGAGTATTCATTTAGGGCATCAAAGGGTTTAACTTTATTGTTTGTAAATGATGATGTCCTGTTAGCCTTATCACCAGTGTATTGTTTGTTTTCTGCTGATAAGGAGTTAGTAACTACCCCAAATATAGGAACTTAAGTAGACTTGGGGTTTTAGTTGCAAGTAAGAGTATTGATGATTATTGTAGGATATAGACAGAACTTGTTAAATGCGTAATGTAGTATCAGTTTTAAAATGCAATTTTGGCATATTAAGTCGTGGATGGCTTTGTTTCTCCTTCAACTCACCACACAAATATGCATGCACATTCAGTTTTCATGCACAACTTGTTAATGTCCATACTAAGAGAATACTATACAGTGAGACTGCTAGTTGCAGGCAGTCCTAAAATTCAGAGGGTAAGTAAAATTGTATAAGGCAAAACCTTTATCTGTAGTTCACATAGGTTTTATAATTATCTGTTTCCCATGTAAAAGATCCCTTGTCAATCATGGTATTTACATTTATACAAAAGAGTTATTTCTTAGTAATTTTATATAATTACTTATATACTCCAAGTAAGTATAGCTGTACTTTGAAAACAGTATCTACCTAATACATCTTTAGTGTTCTTTATCTTCATGTCATATAGTGGGATTTTGTGTTGCTACTAGTTGAATAAAGTTATGTCTTTCAAATGGGGACTCAATAATGACATCCCCAACATCAGTCATTCATTAATTTAATTCATTTCATTAATTAATTATGGACACAAGTCTTTACTTGTTATTGTCAAATAAAAATCTTTATTGTCATTGTAGCAATGAGACATAGTACAACAAAATTTTTAGGTGCAATTTTCCAGTGCAGAAGAAAATAAAATAAAACTATAAACAGAAACAAAACACAATTACTCAAGTTACAACTAAAATAATTGAATAAAATAAGTATCCAAAATTGTCCATAACAGCAGAACAATACAGTATTTTCCACTCATACATACATACATACATTATATTGCACTTGTCCCTTATCTAATGTTAACTTAGAATCAAAAGGATTGGTAACCTTGTTTTTACTGATGTTTTACTGTACTGAATTGTGTGTTCTTTATGGGAATTGTCCTATGTAAAAATAATTTTAACTGGTTATAATTTACTTTGCATGTTAATGCTAGGTTTTCTTTGGGGGTATAGATTGAGATTAATTTAGATATTTGAGTATTTAAAAGTATTAACTAACAGGTACTTGGTTAACCAAAAACAAATTAATCAGAATTTATCAAATTGCACAATTTAAAAAATTATTTTTCCACTGTAGTTGGTGCACATGTTTATCTGTATCACAAAAATAATGCATCAGCATATTAAATGAGTTTTAAGCTTATCCAACATTATTCAGTATCAACAGGAGTATAATCCTATTACAGGCCATGTGTACATCTTATTCATTTTAACATTAGAGTAAACTGATTTACAATGAAGTTGGACAAACAGAGATAATGCTGCTCCAAGTGATGCAACTTTAGGAACTGTAGGTCTCTGCAGATTTTAATTCTGTCCAGGTCCATCAATAATATAATTATTCTTACTCCAGGTTATCCACTTTACATATCAACCTCTGTTAGCGTTGCCTATGTAATTAACTGTTTTACTATTAATATGGGCTCACTACCTATGGGAGGGGCCAAGGAGGTTGGGTGCAGTGTGAGATGGGTGGTGGCCCAAGGTGGGGACCTTGGTGGTCTGATTCTCGGCTACAGAAGCTGGCTCTTGGGACGTGGAATGCCACCTCTCTGAAAGCGAAGGAGCGTGAGCTAGTGCACGAGGTCGAGAGGTTCCGGCTAGATATAGTCGGACTCGCCTCAACGCACAGCTTGGACTCTGGAATCAGTCTTCTTGAGAGGGGCTGGACTCTCTACCAATCTGGAGTTGCCAGCGGTGAGAGGCGCTGAGTGGGTGTGGGTATACTTATTGCCCCCCAACTTGGAGCCTGTACATTGGGGTTTTCCCTGGTGGACCAGAGGTTAACCTCCCTCCGCCTTCCGGTGGGGGGGACAGGTCCTGACTGTTGTTTGTGCATATGCGCTGAACAGCAGTTTGGAATACCCACCCTTTTTGTAGTCCCTGGAGGGGGTGCTACAGAGCATACCTTCTGGGGATTCCCTCGTACTACTGGGAGACTTCAGTGCCCACATGGGCAATGACAGTGAGACCTGGAAGGGTGTGATTGGGAGGAATGCAAAATCTGGTGGTGAGTTGGCTTCGATGGTGGGGGAGGATGCCGGTCAGGCCTGGTAGGCCCAAACGTGCTGCGAGTCCCCTGTCAGAAGTAACTTCAACTCCCACCTCTGGCAGAACTTCGACCACATCCCGAGGGAGGTGGGGGACATTGAGTCCGAATGGACCGTGTTCCGTGCCTCTATTGTTGAGGCGGCTGACCAGAGCTGTGGCTGTAAGGTGGTCGGTTCCTGTCGTGGCGGCAATCCCTGAACTCGTTGGTGGACACCGGTGGTGTCGGATGCCGTCAAGCTGAAGAAGAAGTCCTATAGGACCTTTTTGTCCTGTGGGTCTTTGGAGGCAGCTGATAGGTACCGGCAGGACAAGCGGAAAGCGACTTTGGTGGTTGCTGAGGCAAAAACTCATGGCATGGAAGGAGTTTGGGGAGGCCATAAAGAATGACTTTCAGATGGCTTCGAGGAGATTCTGGTCCACCGTCCGGCGTCTCAGGAGGGGGAAGCAGTGCAATGCAGTGTCAGCACCGTATATGGTGGGGATGGTGAGCTGCTGACCTCGACTCGGGACGTTGTAGGTCGGTGGGTCCTCAATCCCACTAACATGCCTTCCAATGAGGAAGCAGAGCCTGGGGATTCGGAAGTGGGCTCCCCTATCTCTGTGGCTGAGGTCACCGAGCGAGATGGTCAAAAAACTCCTTGGTGGTAGGGCCCTGGGTGTGGATGAAATACGCCCGGAGTTCCTCAAGGCTTTGGATGTTGTAGGACTGTCTTGGTTGACACGTCTCTGCAACATCGCATGGACATCGGGGACAGTGCCTCTGGATTGGCAGACTGGGGTGGTGGTCCCCCTCTTTAAAAAGGGGGACCGGAGGGTGTGTTCCAACTACAGAGGGATCATACTCCTCAGCCTCCCTGGAAAAGTCAATTCGGGGGTCCCGGAGAGGAGGGTCCGTCGGATAGTCGAACCTTGGATTCAGGAGGAACAGTGTGGTTTTCGTCCTGGTCACGGAACAGTGGACCAGCTCTACACCTAGCAGAATTAGCAGAATCCTGGAGGGTGCATGGGAGTTTGCCCAACCAATCTACCAAGTGTTTTGTGGACTTGGAAAAGGACTTTGACCGTGTCCCTCGGGAAGTCTTGTGGGGGGTGCTCCCGGAGTATGGGGTACCGGACCCTCTTGATAAGAGCTGTTCGGTCCCTGTACAACCGGTGTCAGAGCTTGGTCCGCATTGCAGTCAGTAAGTTGAGCCCGTTTCCAGTGAGAGTTGGACTCCGCCAGGGCTGCCCTTTGTCACCGATTTTGTTCATAACTTTTATGGACAGAATTTCTAGGCGCAGCCAGGGTGTTGAAGGGGTCCGGTTTGGTGGACTCAAGATTGGGTCGCTGCTTTTTGCAGATGAGGTTGTCCTGTTTGCTTCATCAGGTCGTGATCTTCAGCTCTCTCTGGATCGGTTTGCAGCTGAGTGTGAAGCGGCTGGGATGAGAATCAGCACCTCCAAATCCGAGACCATGGTCCTCAGCCAGAAAAGGGTGGAGTGCCCTCTCAGGGCTGGGGGAGAGATCCTGCCCCACGTGGAGGAGTTCAAGTATCTTGGAGTCTTGTTCACGAGTGAGGG
Organism: Polypterus senegalus; assembly: GCF_016835505.1. Taxonomy (NCBI): domain Eukaryota; kingdom Metazoa; phylum Chordata; class Cladistia; order Polypteriformes; family Polypteridae; genus Polypterus; species Polypterus senegalus. Next base: position 12,785,418 of record NC_053162.1, read on the forward strand.
AAGAATGGAGCATGAGATTGACAGGCGGATCGATGCGGCATCCGCAGTGATACGGGCTCTGCATCGGTCTATCATGGTGAAAATGGAGCTCTCAATTTACCAGTCGATCTATGTTCCTACTCTCACCTATGGTCATGAGCTATGGGTAGAGACCGAAAGAAGGATATTGCGAATACAAGTGGCTGAGATGGGTTTCCTCCATAGGGTGTCTGGGCTTTCCCTTAAAGATAGGGTGAGAAGCTCAGTCATCTGGGAGGGTCTTCGAGTAGAGCCGCTACTCCTCCGCATCGAAAGGAGTCAGATGAGGTGGCTCGGGCATCTGATCAGGATGCCTCCTGGACGCCTCCCTGGTGAGGTGTTCCGGGTACATCCAACTGGGAGGAGGCCCCAGGGAAGACCTAGGACACGCTGGAGGGACTAGGTCTCCCGGCTGGCCTGGGAACGCCTTGGGATTCACCTGGAAGAGCTTGAAGAAGTGTCCGGGGAGAGGGAAGTCTGGGCCTCTCTGCTCAAGCTGCTGCCCCCGTGACCCAACCTCGGATAAGCGGAATAGGATGGATGGATGGATGGATGGATGGATTTCTGTCTGGATCATTTATGTAAGGTAAAGATATTGGTGGCACCTGCACTAATGCCTGAGAGGCCCACTATAACACCTAGTTCAGAAAAGTGTTCTTTATTGTATAACCTGATACTGTCTGTTCTTAATTCAGTTTTGCACTAATTTGCTAACTTTACTTAGTTCATGCAATTTGATCACTTACCTTAAATGAAAAGCTACCTCAGGAAGCAAATGTATAAAATCAAGATACATAATACTTCAGTTACCTCTACATTGACATATACTTCCTAAAAAAAAAAAAATCTGTAATATATATTTAGATATGCTTACATTTAAAATCCGCGTTAGAGTGAAGCCGCGAAAGTCGAAGCGCAATATAGCAAGGGATTACTGTGTGTGTATATATATATATATATATATATATATACTGCTCAAAAGAATTAAAGGAACACTTTTTAATCAGAGTATAGCATCAAGTCAATTAAACTTCTAGGATATTGATCTGGTCAGTTAAGTAGCAGTGGGGGTTGTTAATCAGTTTTAGCTGCTTTGGTGTTAATGAAATTAACAACAGGTGCACTAGAGGGGCAACAATGAGATGACCCCCAAAACAGGACTAGTTTAACAGGTGGAGGCCACTGACATTTTTTCCTCCTCATCTTTTCTGTTTTTTCATTAGTTTTGCATTAAGCTAAACTCAGTGTCACTACTGGTAGCATGAAGCGATACCTGGACCCTACAGAGGTTGCACAGGTAGTCTAACTTCTCCAGGATGGCACATCAATACGTGCCATTGCCAAAAGGTTTGCTGTGTCTCCCAACACAGTCTCAAGGGCATGGAGGAGATTCCAGGAGAAAGGCAGTTACTCAAGGAGAGCTGGACAGGACCGTAGAAGGTCCTTAACCCATCAGCAGGTCCAGTATCTGCTTCTTCGGGCAATGAGGAACAAGTTGAGGAAATGCCTACAAAATGACCTCCAGCAGAGGGTGAATGTCTCTGACCAAACAATCAGAAACAAACTTCATTAGGGTTGCCTGAGGACCCGATGTCCTCTAGTGGGGCCTGTGCTCACTGGCCCCCCGGCATTGTGGAGCTCATTTTGCATTTCCAATTTAATACCGGAATTGGCAGGTCCACCACTGGAGCCCTGTGCTTTTCACAGATGAGAGCCGGTTCACCCTGAGCTCATGTAACAGACGTGAAAGGGTCTGGAGAAGCCTTAGAGAACGTTATGCTGCCAGTAACATCATTCAGCATGACCAGTTTGTTGGTGGGTCAGTGATGGTATGGGGAGGCAAATCCATGGAAGGACGCACAGACCTTTACAGGCTAGACAACGGAACCTTGACTGCCATTAGGTATCGGGATGAAATCTTTCAAACCATTGTCAGACCCTATGCTGGTTTAGTGGGTTATAGGCTCCACCTGGTGCACAAAAATTATGGAAGATTATGTCTTGGTCCATCTGCCACCGCCAGGTTTCATTACAGACTGTCCAGGAGCTCAGTGATGCCCTTGTCCTGATCTGGGAGGAAATCCCCCAGGACACCATCCATACAAGCACGTGGAGACCTTAGAAGCTACTGAGTAAGATTTTGAGTTGCTGCAATGAAATTTCAGCAAAACGGACTAGCCTGCCACATCATTTTTTCACTTTGATTTTTGGAGTGTCTTTAAATTCAGCCCTCTGTAGCTTGATAATTTTCATTTCCATCAAATGATGTGGGATCCTTTTGTTCCTAACATATTACCCAGTCCATATCACTATATGATTTTTTTTCCCCATCGAGATCTGATGTGTTTTCAAAGTGTTCCTTTATTTTTTTTTTTTAGCAGTTTATTTTCATTTCTTATGTATGAAATCCTAACATAATAGTGAAACACATTTTACTCAGTTTAAACAAAAGCGATTAAGAAAAAGGCAGTTGAAAAATGAAAATTAACTAATTCCACACTTTTCAATACTGATGTTACATCTGCCTTTAATTACACCTTTTTAGATTTTTACTTTAGACTCTTTCAAAGTGATTGGTGCAACTGTCTCACAGCTCTGGGAGAATGAGTTTAAATCACTGTCTATGTATGGAGAGTGTGCATTCTCCTGTGGCTGTGTAGATTTTCCTCCCACATACCAAATATACACGTTATAACAACTAATGACTCCAAATTGGCCTTGTATACATCCTGTGTCCTTTGAGGGACTGGGGTATCGTCCAGTGTTTTCTCAAGTGTTTTGTCCAGTGCTGCTGAAATAAGCTATTGCTAGGTGAATAATTGATAAATATTTCACAGTCTTAAGCATTTCTTCACATTTTCTTCTTCTTCTTTTTGCTGTTTCTGTTAGGTGTTGCCACAACGAATCATCTTTTTCAATATCTTCTCGCTCCGTTAAACCCACCACCTTCATGTCTTCTCTCTCTACATCTGTAAACCTTCTCTTAGGCCTTCTTCTTTTCCTCTTACCAGGCAGCTCCATCCTTAACATCCTTCTCCCAATATACCCATTATCACACCTCTGGACATGTCCAACCCAACGCAATCTTGCCTCTCTGACTTTGTCTCCCATCTGTCAAACTTGAGCTGACTATCTGATGTCCTCATTTCTAATCCTGTCCATCCTTTGTCACACCCAAGCAAATGTTAACATCTTTAATTCTGCCATCTCCAGCTCTGCCTCCTGTTTTTTGGTCAATACCAGCATCTCCAAACCATATAACATAGCTGATCTCACTACTGTCTTGCAGACCTTCCCTTTCACTCTTGCTGGAAAACCCATCTGCCACAAATCACTCCTGAAACTCTTCTTCACCCAATCCACCCTGCCTGCACTCTGTTATTCTCCTCTCTTCCACACTTGCAGTTACTCTGTAGTGTTGATTTTAAGTATTTAAGCTGAACCACCTTCGCCAACTTTACTTCCTGCTTCTTCATCATTTCTCTGACCTCCCTCTTTTTCACAATCATGTATCCTGTCACGTTCCTACTGTCCATCATTCCTCTCCTGCCTAGAGCATATTCTACCTCTCCTGGGTCTACTTGACCTGCTCCCTACTCTCAGTAGAGTTCACAATGTCATCCTCAAACCTGTCCATCGCCATTGCAAATAAGAAAGGGCTCAGAGCTGATCTCTAATATAATCTCACCTCTAACTTGAATGCATCTGTCACTGCTACCGTCATCACTGTCACACTGCCCACGTATATATCCTGTACCACTCTTTGCCGCTCCCAACTTTCTAATATAGTACCACACCTCCTCCTCTCCAGTCACCCTGTCATTATGCTTTCTCTAAGTTCACAAAGAGACAGTGCAGCTCCTTCTGGCTTTATCTATACTTCTCTATCAGCACCCTCAGAGCAAACATCACATCTGTAGTGCTCTTTCCCAGCATGAAACCATACTGCTGTTCATTAATCATCACCTTCCTTCTTAACAGAGCTTCCACTGCTCTTTTCAATAACTTCATGCTATGGCTCATCAGTTGTGTCCCTTTGTGGTTACTACAGTTCTGCACATCACCCTTATTCTAAAAAATTGGTACCAGTACATTTTTCTCCACTCCTCAGCCATCCTGTCACTTTCCAAGGGTTACATTCAACAATATGATTTAAAACTGCACTGCCATCTCTTCAAACACCTCCATGCTTCCACAGGTATTTCATCTGGACTAAAGGCCTTTCCATTCTTCTTTCTCTTTATAGCTGCCCTTACTTCCTTTTGCTAATCTGTAGTACTTCCTGATTGACTATACTTCCCATTATCCAACCTTCTCTCTCTCTCTCATTCTCTTCATTCATCAGTCCCTCAAAGTACTGTTTCCATCTGCCCAACACACTCTCCTCACTAGTTTTTTTTCCATCTTTATCCTTTTTCACCCTGGCCTGCTGCACATCTTTCTCAGCTCGGTCCCTATGTCTAGCCAAGTGGTAAAGGTGCTTTTTTTTTTTTTTTTATACTTTATTAATTTTATTGCAATCCATACAGAGCAATCAAGTTTTTACAAAAAGAAAAATTGAGTTAAGAACAGATCAATCCCCACCCCTGAGAGAGAGAGCAAGCCAAATGGTGTGAAATTTAAGGCTTGTAAACATACCTAATTTAATAAATTCTCTGTGCTTTATGAGCTTATTTTTTTGCTTTTCACCCACCTTACTGTCCAACCTCTCATACAACTCGTCATACTCCTTTTCTTTAACCTTTGCCACCTCTCTCTTCACTTTATGCCGTATCTTCTTCTACTGTTGTCTAATTTCTGCATCCCTCTGACTATCCCACTTCTTCTTCACCATCCTCTTCCTCTGTATACCATCCTGAACTTCCATTCCACCACCACGGTTCCTTTTCACCCTTCCTCTGTCCAGATATCACACCAAGCACCCTTCTAGCTGACACCCTTACAACGTCTGCTGTAGTTGCTCAGCTATCTGATAAGTCTTCACTGTCGCCCAGTGCCTGTCTTACCTCCTCCCTAAACTCAACCTTGCAGTGTTTGTTTTTCAGGTTCCATCATTCGATCCTTGATTCTCTCCTCCTACTTTTGATCTCCACCGTCATCCTATCCACTACAATTCTATCCTGCCTAACTACACTTTCCCCTGCCACTACTTTGCAGTCTCCTGTCTCCTTTGGACTGACCCTCCTGCATATGATATGATCAACCTTTGTGCATCTTCATCCACTCATCATCCTGTTTTCCTCCCTCTTCTTAAAATTCACATTCACCACAGCCATGCCAATCCTTTTTTGCCAAATCCACCACTGTCTGACCGTCTGCATTCCTCTCCTTGACACCATTCCTACCCATCACCTCCTCTGTTCCCTTCACCAAAATGTCCATTGAAATCCACTCCAATTACCACTCTCTATTCCTTGGGTACACTGGCCATCACTTCCTCCAGCTTACTCCAGCAATCTTCTTTCTCATCCATTGCACACCCAACTTGCTCATAATCATCACTCTGTATGACCCTCTTTTTGCCTCCAAAACACTTTTGGCATACTGTTCCTTCTATCCCATTTCTCCTCCCATCCACACCATGGTAGAACAATTTGAACTTACCTAAGACACACCTGACTTTACTCTTCTTCTATCTTGTCTCTTACATGCACTCCTCAGCCATCCTTCTCTCCACCAAATCAGCTAACTTTCTCCCTTTACCAGTCAAACTGCCAGCATTTAAAGTTCCTACCCTCACTTCCACACATTACCTTCCACCTCCTCTTCTCTTTCTTCGGTCAACAATAGCCCAATTTCCATCAGCACTGTTTTGGCTAGCAGTAATGGTGGTGGTTGTTGTTAACCTGGGCCTTGACTGATTGGTATCGGAATCTGTCTGCGTATTGATCTGGCAAAATTTTACACCGGATGCCCTTCCTGATGTATCCCATCCCATTTATCAGGGCTTTGGAGTGGCATAAAGAAATGCGCTGGCTGGTGCATCCGCTGTTTTTGGGTTCTTAGACATTTCTTCCTATATCATTGCCTATTGCATGCAGATGTTTAATTTGATCAGCTGATGATTACATTCAAATATTTTTCCTTTTTTGCTTTGCACGATCCACTTAAAATATCCTGGCTAAATTTAACAAAAGAAATGTGAGCCAGTGTTTCATCTATTGAAAATGGTTAAAAAGTACCATAGTAAAAAGAAATCAACAACTTTCTAGCTTTGCTTCCACTGTTTCAGTCTGTCCACTGTTGAGCTGCTTTTTCTCTCGATTCATACTGGACTTATAGTTAGTTTTTGGTTTCAATTTCTGGGTAAAACTAATTAAATGCAAAAGTTTGCAGTTTGTTATGGTGAAGTGGCCCACATGAATGCTTGATTTTTCTCCCAAAACTGAAACTGGCTTTACATTAAATACTTACATTCGTGGAAGTGACAAAAATGTTTTGTTTCTGCTTAAGCTTCACATAACAGACTATGTGCTTGAAGCTGTTAGCAAGCATCAAAATACATAATTCAGTTAAAAATTACATTAAAGGTAAGGTCAGTCTATGAATAGAGGTGAAGTAAGTAATGTTTTTTTTAGAGCAGAAAATACATTACATGTATGAGTAATGTGGTAAGTTTCCTGTTTTTAATATTAAAGTCAGTGTACCTATTAGGAAAATAATACATTGTAATTACTGTATATACTGCATAATTCATGATACCAAGGAAAAAGGCTGTGTTTAATTTCATGATGTCTAAAACTTTGTTGCTGTCTGTATTTCAGCATGATATTAACTTTCACTGTTTTTGATTTTCTTTATGCTGTACTATGATGTTGTTGCTAGACTTAAATGTTAGTTTGGTGGATTTTCATGTTTATAATTTTTCAATCTGTGGGACACACTGACCCAAATGTTTGTAACTGAGGTATTACCGTTGATGTTGCCACCTCCTTAGTGATCATTGTATCATTTTAAATCTACACATAGCAGAAGCAATAAATAGCTTCAGGGCAAAAGTTTTTGTTTTTTTTTCCTTTTTATTTTCTCATTTTAATGCCACTTTTAATGTAGTTCATATTGAATTTGGATAACCATTGTTAATTAGCAATGGTTTCATAGCACAGCCAATGAAAAAGCACACATACATACTTTCATTCTCAAACCTGCTTAGTCCTATTCACAAGATGATAGATCCTATCCTTACTGCACTGAGTGCAAGATGGGCAAAAATCCTAGAAAGGCACCTACTAGCCCATACTTACACTTGCTCAATCAGTGCCAGTTTGCAGTTGCCAGTTAGTTTAATATGCACTTCTGTAAAGATGTGGAAGAAAAACAGTTCCAGAAAGAAACATATGCACAAAAAGAAATTGTGCACACTCCACAAAAACAATGACCAAGTATGGAATTCAAATGAAGGATACTGAATCTGTGAGGCAGCAGTGCTAGCCATTCCTCCACCATGCTGCCTCTGTATCAGTGTGTAGTATTAAAAATATTGCAGTACTCTGTTGTATCTATTTGTGAACTAAACTCTAATGATTAGGGCACTGTAGTCCTGAGAGGTCACTACATATGTTAGTCAAATGTGCAAAATCGCCACACTCGCAACTTAACGAGGGGTGTGGAATGTGTGGCTGATCGGTTCAGCAATCACGGAACTGGAGTGACTGGTATTGAAGACGACTTGCCGTGACAAGGCAGCAGCAGTCGTGGAGGATTTGGGCTGGTTTAACCCCAGCGTGAGTGCGCTGGCCGCTGGGGAAAGAACCCAAGTTTTGGTCCGGATGGAGCCCGACATTAGCCAGTGATCGGAGGGCTACCAGAACAGTATGGAAGGCAGCTGCACCTGCAGGTAGGGCGACTCCCCTGTTTCGAAGCCTGATGGGAGAAGCAGGGGAGCCGCCAGGTAGAAAGAAGGCGGCACCGTGCTTTGGATTTTAAGAGACAGCTTCCAGCCATTGTTTTAAGCTCATTTGTGTTGTTTTTAAAAGACTTGTTTTTTTAAGTAATGGATTTTAACCTCCACTAATTCACTCATTTTAATGGATTATTTATTTAAAGAAGACTTTTGATACACTGCATTTTTTATTTAATGTGAACACTGTTTTGTTGTTTGCTGGTTTTAAAATACCTCTCACCTTCCAGGAAAGAAGGAAGTGAGTGCAAACATATAAAGAAGAACTCAGGATTAAAAAAAACATTTACACACAATGCACTATTAAAAAGTACAATATGGTTAACATATCATGCTGCAAATTCATAATACTTGCAATCATGACAGAAAAATATGTATGCATATGTTGATATGTCCATGCTTGAATCCTATATAGTATATTAATAGAGTTTCATAGTGTGTTCCTGCTGGTAAACAAAACAGATAAGTAAGGTGAACAGCAGTGATCTGCAGTGTTTGTTCTCTTTATTTTTTGCAGAATGTAATTACAAAGAAGAATTTATGTCACATACAATAACAATATAATAAGAAAATGAAAATATGTATGTCCAAAATAAAAAAGTGCAAGGATCCAATGATGTGCTGTATGCTATTGAATGTTTACTTCTTCAGTAAGTTTCATGAAGGTCACTTTCCATCAGTTAAGCACCACTGTTTGTGACCCAAATGTGTTCCTTTCTTCTTTGGTGGAAAGTAGGGGAGACAAACTGAACAATTTCTTTTTTTCTTCTTGGAATGCAAGGGAGGTGTAATGAGACACTGGCAGAAATGGATTTGTGGTCCCCATTTTTAAATATTAATATTGGGGGGTTATTTACAGTTAATGACGGAACCTATTCTTCAGTCTTACTAGGCAAAGTTTCAGTGAGGTGCTGAAGTACATACTTAGACTAATAGTAGAACCTCGATTCAGAAGGAGAAATGTGTATTACATTCTGATGTTAGAGTACTCATTCAACTGTTTGCCCTTTGTTTCTGCTTGCATGGAGATTTGAGGGCCACTAATGTCTTTGGGCTTCAAGAATCTTACAGCATCTTGTCATGGGGCTCTGGGACCTTCAGTCCCTGTTTCTTTTGCATGTATGTTTGCCATGGCAAGAAATATGTTTCAACATCTGTACCTATGCTAATCATGCATATTCATGATTCCCCTTTTGTTCTTGGTTTTTAGTCAAGATAGCAAACCTTAGACAGACCTGTCATTGTTCCGTTTTCACTACCTGAAAATTGTTTTTTTAAGATTTGGAGGAAGAAGCTGACCCAAAGGAGGAATTTTACTTGTACGGCTTGTTCACAGATTGTGGTAGTTATAGGCATGAGATTCACTAAGGGATTTGAGATGCAGTTATAGGATTATGATAGTGATCTGTGAGCTTATTATTCAGATGAAGGTCTTTATTTAGTGTTCCTTTGGAGTAATCTTGTAGAAAGTGTACAGCATTTCTAGATCAAGAGGAGCCAGTTGATTTGTTTTAGGTATCTAGTGAAAATGAACTCCCTAGAATACAGTAAGAGGTGTGTACCAGGAATTGGCTACTGAAAAGAGAATGAAGGACATTGCCCGAAAACACTAAAGAATTGCTGTTGGATTGGCCTGTGGATGCCAGAGAATTCACCAGGAGGAATTGGAAATGAGAGTGACATCTGTAATAATCTCCTTTGCCTGTTTCCAGTTCAGTCCTCCCTAGGAAAAGCAGGTTGAAAGAGAAAGAAAAACTTCATGAGCGTTCTTAATTTTCCGTTAAAGGTTTGAAGTGTACATAACATTTTGTGATAATGTTGGGAGTGTATTGAAAGGTCTTTGATGGTCTTTTAATTTCTTGTGTATTATATGTACTTTGTACTATATCTGTATAAGTATACTATATACTTTTTCTTCAACATTAACATTAAAAATAATGATCATTTACAGTTGTCCTTGAAAGTTTGTGAATTCTTTAGAATTTTCTATATTTCTGCATAAATATGGCCTAAAACATCATCAGATTTTCACTGAAATCCTAAAAGCAGATAAAGAGAAACCAGTTAAACAAATGAGACAAAAATATTATACTTGGTCATTTATTTGAGGAAAATGATCGAATATTACATATTTGTGAGTGGCAAAAGTGTTTGAACCTTTGCTTTCAGTATCTGGTGTGACCCTCCTTTGCAGCAATAACTGTAACTAAACGTTTCCGGTAACTTTTGATCATTCCTGCACACCGGCTTGGACGAATTTTAGCCCATTCCTCCATACAGAACAGCTTCAACTCTGGGATGTTGGTGGGTTTCCTCACATGAACTGCTCGCTTCAGGTCCTTCCACAACATTTCGATTGGATTAAGGTCAGGACTTTGACTTGGCCATTTCAAAACATTAAGTTTATTCTTCTTTAACCATTCTTTGGTAGAACGACTTGTTTGCTTAAGGTCGTTGTCTTGCTGCATGACCCACCTTTCTTGAGATTCAGTTCATGGACAGATGTCCTGACATTTTCCTTTAGAATTCTCTGATATGATTCAGAATTCATTGTTCCATCAGTGAAGGCAAGCCGTTCTGTCCCAGATGCAGCAAAACAGGCCCAAACTATGATACTACCACCACCATGTTTCACAGATGGGATAAGGTTCTTATGCTGGAATGCAGTGTTTTCCTTTCTCCAAACATAACACTTTTCATTTAAACCAAAAAGTTCTATTTTGGTCTCCTCTGTCCACAAAACATTCTTCCAATAGCCTTCTGGTTTGTCCACATGATCTTTAGCAAACTGCAGACGAGCAGCAATGTTTTTTTTGGAGAGCAGTGGCTTTCTCCTTGCAACCCTGCCATGCACACCATTGTTGTTCAGTGTTCTCCTGATGGTGGACTCATGAACATGAACATCAGCCAATGTGAGAGAGGCCTTTAGTTGCTTAGAAGTTACCCTGGGGTCCTTTGCGACCTCGCCGACTATTGCACGCCTTACTCTTGGAGTGATCTTTGTTGGTCGACCACTCCTGGGGAGGGTAACAATGGTCTTGAATTTCCTCCATTTGTACACAATCTGTCTGACTGTGGATTGGTTGAGTCCAAACTCTATAAAGATGGTTTTATAACCTTTTCCAGCCTGATGAGCATCAACAACTCTCTATCTGAAGTCCTCAGAAATCTCCTTTGTTTGTGCCATGATACACTCCCACAAACATGTGTTGTGAAGAGCAGACTTTGATAGATCCTGTTCTTTAAATAACGCAGGGTGCCCACTCACACCTGATTGTCATCCCATTGATTGAAAACACCAGACTCGAATTTCACCTTCAAACTAACTGCTAATCCGTAAGGTCACATACTTTTGCCACTCACAAATATGTAATATTCGATCATTTTCCTTAATAAATAAATGACCAAGTATAATATTTTGTCTCATTTGTTTAACTCATTTCTCTTTATCTACTTTTAGGACTTGAGTGAAAATCTGATGATGTTTTAGGTCATATTTATGCAGAAATATAGACAATTCTAAAGGGTTCACAAACTTTCAAGCACAACTGTATCTGTTTAATGCAGAACAGGTTTTAGAGTTCTTTAATAATTTCTCTAATAAAGAATTCCCTAGATTGTTTTTTAGGTTGTATGACTAAAATGTAAGGTTGTAGTGTTAGCTTTTGTTCATTCCCTTTTGGTTAAAACCTTTTTTCCTTTGCTATGATTACAAATAGATTCATTTTTGTTTATCCTATGTGAAGGCCAGTATTGGCATGTTTTTAATGAAAATATATTGTTGTTCTCCAGGATCAATACTATAACGGACAAAATGCCAGTTCCTACTTTGCCAGAAGATTATCATGTACTGCAGTTTTGCAGGCTCAATTTTGGAAACAAAAAAAATTATATTTTTATTTTAAAGGTCTGTCTGAGGTATTAGCAGTTTTATGTCATTATTAAGGGTTTACTATGTGTAAAACAGTATACTGCTGTATTTTAGGAAGAGTCATTTTTTTGTTTACAAACGTAATAGATAAAACATTGTTTGTCTATATTTACCAACATAAAGCGTGGTATTAAATCTGATACATGTTGTGAGTAAATATAGAAAGGAAATAATAACTGTTTTCTTTATGTTTTAGTAGCCTTATTTACTTATTCATATGAATACATTTTGATTGTTTTCTGGTGATATACATTGGAAATATTTTATATTTGGAAAACCTGCTAATAAATCCTTCCATGTTGTAGTAATGTATGTTAGATTAAAAACAGCAGAGTTGTTCCTTTTGCCTTGATCTACAGTACACACAAGGTTGAGCAGAGTGCAGATTTTGAGAAAACTGCAAGTTCTGAGTTTATCCTTTGTTTTTTCTGTATTCACTAATGCAGCCAGTAAAATTAATTATTTTTGTAATAAGTCCCCTGGCATATGGTTATTTGATCAAGGGAAGAAAATATACTGTTGTGCAACTAGATGTTTTATTTTGTCCATCCTTTGTTCCATACAGTAAAAGAATCTGTCTCAAATTATTGTGGATCCATTGCTTTAGAAATAGAGGTTAGATTGACATTTGGGAGTGAATAATGATGACCAGCCTTTTGGCTTCCCTTGAGCCACAAAGCTGCTGCAGCCTTTATAGAGAAAAGAAAGACAAGAAGAAAGGGGAGGGATAAAAGGTGTTTTTTTAAAAAAAAAGGCTGTAGTCCTGAAGATGTATGGTTGTGCTATTCTGCAGCAAGCCACAATAATCCATTTTGATCTGTGCTGTCTTAATTGTCTGTTAAAGACAAGCCGACAGTAAAAGTTCATCAGTTTCATCTCTTGCTCCTCATTTAGTAGGGGAATAAATGAGGCTTCACTAGAGACAAAACCTTTCTTTTTCTGATGCGGAAGTAACATTGACTCGCTACATTTATTAACCCTAAAAGAAGTCTTTCTCTCATTATTTCAGCAATCCTTCATGCAGCTTTGATAGATCTTGGCGTTTGTATGAAAAATGCAATCTGAAATGTAAATAAGCTGTTTGATACAAAGCATTGGAATAACAAGTGCGATCTCTGGATTTTAAAGGTTTTTTGCCATATAATTAAAACAAAGGAAGTTTTGCGCACCCTGATTATTTTCTGCGTCCTCTTTGACACTACCAGGCTGCAATGACATTTATGCTTTGAATCTTTGAAATTAGGCAGCTGCTGCATATTTTGTAGAAAACTTAATGTGATGTGGTACTTTTGTAATGTTCAAATGTGATTTTTGAAGTTCTTTCTCTTTGATGTTTCAGTGCTGTGGATTATTTTAACTTGCCTGCAAAAAGGCCAGAATTAGTCTTTAATGAGGAAATATTTAAATAGGTGACCTCTACCAAGAAAAAAGCGGTTGTTTAAAAGTGCAAAATTAAAAATCCCTTCATTTGCACAAAACTAATTGTACTGAACTTTGAGCAAGTATGTTGAGTCTACAGTTCTTTTTCTTTCTTGAGTGAAAATTTTCTTTTGTAGTTTTTAATAATTCAACTTTTTATTTAAATATGCTATTATAAATCCAGATAATCAGTATATGTTTAATTTTTTGATGAAGTAGTCATTTTTAAGAGAGTTAGAAAGAAATTATTAACAGGAAAAGGGAGTTAAGTAGAAAGGCTGTAAAATTGGAGTGCAAGTTTTAAAAGGTTACTTTTTAAATACATATTTTTTTTCTGTTAGTTCAAATGGTTGATGATAGCATATTTGATCATGCTTGCATAAGAGAAGATAGGAAAAGTGCAAAAACCTCTTCAGATGCAAAGGAATTTATATAGGCAAATTTCTCACAAATTAGACAATCTTTATATTAGAAAGATACCTTTCAATATTTTCTGGTTTTGATTAAGAGCAGTGCTTTCTGTTATTCATTATTTTTGAGCTATGAATGGTGATATTCTGCTTTTTAAATTTACTGTGATTAATTTGATCAGCACACTTGCATATACATGTAGCATAGTTATGCATAATATTTACATTGTGATGCTTCTTTAATTATCAGGTATACATTTTAGTGTTATATTTTAACTATTTTATGCCACGGAGCTTACAAGTCATACGTGAATAAAGTGAGTAACAAACATTAAACAATAGCCCCCTCCATCCAACTATTAATCTTCTGTTCTGACGTAGCTAAGGGCACTATTGTTGGGCAGCTGGAATCTTTCACTGCTGTATTAACAGTTCACTGCTTCCTCACATGACACATGCATGCACCCAAATTAATGCACAAGTACACTTTCATTTATATGGTGCCTTTAGTACTCCATTTTTTTTTTTTGAACATTTTAGGCAGCTGTAAGTTAGGTTTACCAGTCTCTTATCTTCCTAACATGCATTTGTTTGGGATGTCAGAGTGTATTGGAATACCTGGATGGAAAATCCATATGAATACATAGAGCTATAAACCATTGGTGCTATACAAAATTATTTTGATACCAGTAATGGCACACTGCACAATAGTGTGCAGTGAATACACTTGAGCATTCCTAGTTTTCATACTCTTTCTCTGTACGTTTATCATTCATTTGCTCAGAGTATTGATGTGTTTGCTGCTTCCTGAGCAGCTCTTCTTTTCTCCACCCTGGCGGCCCACTTCTTCTATTCTTTCGTCGGCATCTTTTCGCATTAGAACCAATGAACTCAATGTTTGCGTTGCAATTACTTAGTATGTTTTCCTTAATGTTTCACTTAAGCTGGCACTTAAGTCTTTAATCTGCCTCAAGAATGATTTAAGATATGAAGAGGTAGGGAAAATGATGGTGAAGGTGATAGGGATGAGAACGGCGCCCATACACATGCGCCGCACGACTGCTGCCGAGAGTTGATCTTCAATAAAATAAAAATAAAAAAGGAATAATCTTGGAGGTCAATCATCACCCTGAAGGCTTACAGTAGACATCACATAGTATATGTTTACCAAATTTCAGGTCAAACGGTCAGCGAGCTACAGGTGATTTAAAATCCTGGACAGACAAATGAACAGCCACGGTAGCGTATTATATAAGAAGACATGCAAGACATCTAGGTGCTTTTAAAATACTGCACAGTAAAACCCAAGAAAAGGATGAGCTGATTCATAAGTCTAAGGTTTTTGGACTCACAGTTTTATCTGAAAAAAGTTACTTGAAATATAAATCAGTTTTAAGATCTGAATGCTTTAAAATACATTTGTATGATAGTATTCCATATTTTTTCTTTAAACTTTCTTGTCAAGATTCTCCTTCTTCACATATATACAGGTATATATATTTAATTCTGTCAGTGTTTACTAGATGGAAAATTGCACATTTCACTAGTAATACTTGTTGGCGATGTCACTGGCAGTGTGTTGTATGTTAGTCATGTATGTAAAAGAGAATATCACTTTGCTGTAATCTGTAGATGTGAACTTATATTTGAAATATATTTTGAAATTTAGGACTATTATGTGTGTCACACAATTAATTTTCATTTTTAATGTAAATAGGACAAGCCCTTTTTGGATAAATATAATCTTTTTCATTTTTTCAGGTGCAGTTAATCATTTTTATTTTGTCCCTCGAATGATTTTGGTGTGCAAGTCACGAACCACACACCACAAATTAAATTCAGAAAATTTCTTGATTTAATGTATTAGTACTAAGAAAACATTGACTCTCTATTCTAAAGACTTGATTACATCAATTCAATTTTGCAAAGTTTTGTTGTCTCTGATTATGTAGCTTATAGGAAACTACATCCACCAATCTTTCTGATACTACCTGTTTGTTGGTTGTGTGATGGATGAGGAAATTATTTAATATCTGTTTTTATTGGGAATGGATATAACAAAGATGCAGTCACAGTAGGTTTCTGTGAGGACCAACAATGAGCTATCAGCACACAATATCAAAAAGTCCATGAAAAGTCTCTATTTTTTGTACCGCTTAATCCAATTTTTAGATGTCCAGTTGTACACTCCCAATGTCCCAAACGTATATTTTGTCTAAAAATATTTTAAAATAAACCACTTCCAACAAATCTTCTTGTGAATGGTTTGAGAGTGTGGTGAAGCAAGAACAATCTTTTGAATTGAACACACGCCCCTTGTCTTATCAATGGTGTAAGTAACAGATGGAAAAAAATTGTTTTTGTGTGGAGTATCCCGTTTAACCACATACGTGGTAAATATTATAAGTCATTTTCTAAATGTCTATATTCTATATGCAGATTCAAGTTCTCTAAAAGCCACAAATTTAAATGACTGATTAGTACAGGGAGCTTGTTGCCCAAGTCAAGAGTATATTTAAAATTACTAATGGTAGCGTCTTTCCAGGTTAATTGAATGTGCCATGAAAGGAGACAACTCTTAGCAGTATTCTTAAGACCTGTCACCTTTGCTGCTGTGTTAATGCAAGTTTCATTCCAGTGCTGTTGGTTAAAGTATGCTCTGTCAATGTAGCAACAATACTTACAAAGTAATTCATAATAGAAGATACACAAACTCAACCCTGATTGTATGATGTTGTGTCCTCCCTTCAGAAGCAGAAAAAGTGGTTTTAAGTTGAACATTTGAATATCGTTTGCTTGGCATATGTGTACTTAAAGGTAGGATGATTGTCGGATGTCACAATATGCAGATTGGAGGAATTTGCATCATTATTATACTACTAGAATACAGGGTAAGAGTATAAATAAGATTGGAAAGACGATGAAAAGCTAATGCTTCAATTGATGTTCTCTAAAAGAAATTATTTGATTTAGTTTATATTTCCTAATGTTACACTCCCAGTGTGATTAAAAAAAAAAGAATGCAGCCTTAAATTTGTACTCACAACAGGCCAGTTTAGAGTCACCATATAATATAACAAGCATGTCTTTGGGATGTACAAGGTGAAAGCGGAGTACCTAGACAAAAGCCCATACAAACATGAGAGCAGTATGTGCAGGTTCTATACTGTGTCTGTGCTAATGCTTCTCATTTAGTTGTGAGGCAGCAGTGTTTACTTTCCACACTTCTGACCAACCAGTGTGTAGGAGCTAGCATACAGAACAGCATACTGTATATTCTTTAGCTTTGAGTCCAGAAATAATATAAAGCCCAGAAAATAACTCAGATCTCAAACTCATATTCTGTCTTCTGCCCTTTGACTCACATCCCCAAAAGTTTTGGGGGTGCAGTTTTTTTTACTCCTTCTGCCCTCACTTTGAGCTGTTCAGAAGAAAAAAATTATATACAGTGATTCAAAAGGTTAAAGTCTAAAACAGAGTACTATAAAATAAAAACATGGATTACATAATTAGGCATAATAAACTGCAAGATGAAAAAAGCCTCTTTATAGTTAAATAATAATTTGGAAAGATGGGTTCTTACCAAAAGTAATGCTTGCAGTGACGGAGATGATTAATCTGTGTTTTTTAGTGCAATTTTGCTCTTCTTCTGTATCTGGCATGTTTAAAATTTCAAGTTACTCCATCAGAAGAACTGAGAAGAGCATATTATATTTAGTACCTTACCTGAACACCTTGTTAGCATAGTCACTCATCCTTTATGAAAATACAGTAAAATACATTGTTCTTCAAATCCTCATGTGTCTGTCATCTACTTCTTGTCATATTGTAGCATGTTATCTTGAAGAATTTCAGTCCATCTACGTTTTATCAGCTAATCAAAGACCAACAATCACAGCAGGTGAAGAACTAGTTAATATTATAAACAACCAGAACAAATGTATTTTGTGTACAAAATAGATCTTTCTTTCTTTCATAACTTTTTAAATTGGGATGTTAAAAGCTTTTAACAATGCAGTAATAGGCTGGGTATCCATTCACCCAGGTGAAAATAAAAGAACATTGACTTTTGCCAATAAAAACAATGTAAATAAAGTTGCAGTTTGGACAAAAATACCTTCATTGTACATAATTAGTTTTGACAAATTCAATCAAGATTTCAGCTCCCATGCAGTCTAAAAACCCTGCATTTAACACAACATTCTCAATTCCGCATAATCTAATTCAGGGAAGCATTGGTGCAAGGCGTGCCACATCACTGCAACTTCTTTGGTGTAGAGTTAGATTACTACCAAAACTCAAAGCACAAAAGTTCAATGCAGTCCAAGCATATGCAACAAATCAACAATTATTTGCTTCAGAAATTCATAAGTCAAATTTTTTTTCTAGTCTCTTAGGCCTCTTTTGTATGTATTACACATATCAATTTACATACTTTAATAATATACAGGAGATAGTTAATGCTATTGGTAATAAAGGCATTTTAGGCAAAGTAATCTGAAAACCATATTGCATAGAAAAATAAAGCAATTGGCTGTTTGTGTGGGGTTTGTAGTGTGTAGTGTCAGTTATTCTATTCGATGCAAAAGCCTTTATCATTGTCATTATTTCCCTACCCTCATGAACACTGAGAGAATAAAGTGGATATTTGTTGACATCTACTGTATATATGAAAAATTTTGTGTTTTATCAATCCATGCTCATCTTATACTTTTTTTTTGTGTAACAAGCCTTTTGCATAATATATACACATATCCTGAGATCTCATCCAATTATTTGAATTTGAATTTCAAAACATTATCTTACAAGAGCATGAGTAAAAATATGCTGCTGTATATAGTCTTAGTATCTTTGGAACTCTTTAGCCACTAGGCTGTAATGCATGAAAGTAGTAATTATACATTTGAATGTTGTAAAGTAGTCAATTAAAAATGATTAGGCTTTGAGCTACAATTCAGGATACTGAAACCAACATGATTCTTTATACAGTCAGAGAAAGATAATCATTTAAAGCATTACATTTCCTCCTTTGTGTTTTACCACAAAATTGTACTTGAGTTGTAAACTTTAATGCATATATGCCTTTATTGTCAAATGCTGTGTCAGAATAATACCCATACACTGTAATTATGTATTTTGCCAATAAAAAGAAAGAACACAGCATGCAATGGTTCTTGGAATTAAACCAAGTTTAGAAACACAACATTGCAATTGTTCAACCTTCATCAGATTTGCCATTTATACCTTTTACACTATAGTTTGATGAGTCTCAGTGTTGATGTCTCAAAGCCTGAATTGAGTCTGTAATATCTAATGAAGATGTAATCATGTTGGCTCTACTTTAATAAAAAAAAACAAAAAAAACAAGAAGGTAATTTTTTTGTGGCGGATCTCTCCTAGCCCCTCATTTGTTGGTGAAGAGTCTTTTGATCAATTCAGAAACTCAGTTCCATGAAGCTTTAGTTTTCTGTTTATGCCCAGTACTGATTATGCCAGAAGTAACTACTTAGGTATATTTTAACAAAAAAGCACGTATTTTACACAGTTTTAGCATAAAACTGATAACTGATATTAGGATTATGCAACACAAGTAAGGTTTTTTTTTAAATATTTATAAACGTTATTTTTTTTCCCCGTCATTTGCCATTGTACAGTATTCGACACTAATGACTCCTGTTATGTCATAATCTTTTTTTTCTCTATTCTTTTTGAAAACATGAGATTAAAAATTTACTTGGCCATTAATGTTAGCTACATGAGGTTAGTAACATAAAAAATAATTTAAAAAATTTTAATTTGGGAATGAGGTTTTTTTGAAAAGTGCCAAGACAAGAAACATTGCATTTATATTATCTTCTTAGTGGCCTATTTTAAAAACCTTGATGTTCTATGTAAATTTATTAAAGTTTTCTTTATTTTAAGTTTCTTATTGAATTTACGACATGATGAAAATTTTTGAATTCTGGTTTATTTTTATTTCATAAAAAAAAAAATCAAATCACATATACCACTTTATATGTCTGCAATAAAAATGTATGTGTGGTTTATTATCCTAGATTATTATTCTTTAATGGATTTGCAGACTACCCAGGGTTGGACCATGTCTGGCTCCCAATGCTTTTGTGTGACTAGCATTATTTTTTGAGATTCTTGCTAATACAACCCTTGTTTGACTCGCTGATATTTAGATATAAGTTTAAGTTAATTGAAAGTACGACTTGTATGGTTGATGACAAGTAGATGCATGAATAAAATAATTAAATAAATACGCTGCTGAAACATCCAGTACAAAAAATGCACAATAAATCAAATGTAAGACAACAGGTTAAAAGCTATTTGTTTGCAGCAAGTGAGTATTGAAAGCATTTGAATGTCAGGCTGCAGTAGTTTAATTCTGAAAACACTAGCTTTCCATAGTGTTGTGCTTTGTGTATTTATCTTAGTGAAAAATGCAGAGGAACATTAAGTGTAATGCAGGGATCACTGCATTGGAAAATTGACGGTACTCAACAACAGAAAGCTGTCTTTGTGTGTGTGTGTGTGTTTTAACACTTTTTTTGGTATTTGATACACTGTATTAATCCCCAAGGGGAAATTGTCTTTTCGCATGACCTTTGGAGGTCAGAGTGCACTGTCAGCCATTGTAGAGTGCCCTGGAGCAATTTTCAGGTTAAGGGCCTTGCTCAAGGGCCCAACGAGGTAGGATCCCTTCTAGCAGTAACAGGATTTGAACTGGCAACCTTCCAGATACCAGCATTCTTCATTAGCCTCAGAGCCACTGCATGCAATGTAATACAGCATTTAAAAGAAAATTCCATAGTCCAAAGATATTGTATTATTTGTTGTAGAAAGTTTTTTTTTTTATATTTGATGAATGTAATATATTGCATGCAGTTTCGTAAAAAAATATTTCTAACTTTTTTTATGCTGATTGATGATAACTGTACAATTCTTTACGTCTGTAACTACTCCATCTACCTTAGGTAGCTAACATGTGTATGTTCAGTCTTTATTTACTTTTTTGTTCAATTTGTAAGGGCAGCTTTCTTGACTCTATAAATTATGCTTTTTTTATTAAATGTGATGATTCTAGTTCACTAAAGATGTGCAGCTGGTTCTGTGTTGAAATGCAGGGATTTCTCCTGGCTACGCTGCCATTTCATCCTAATTTACTCATTAAGTGATGCGTTGTAGACATGCTGACATGGATCATTGATCTCTTGAGGTATTTATGTCTGCAAACGTGCCTCAGAAGCCTTTGGTTAGATGGTGTGATGAATTAGAGAATCTTCAAGCCCTAATCTAACACTAACACTCTTTTCAAAGAGACTTATGGATTTTATTATCAGTAAATTGGCAATGATATTTTCAAATTAACATTTGGTCCAGTAACCTCTATGTTAAGTTATAAACTACTGCACCATCATTATGTTTTAAACAGTCTCTTTTGGTTTAAGTAATGCCATTAAAGGGAAGGAAATCTAATTTTGCTTGCTGTTAGAATATTTTACTAAGGAGAGATGGCCATTCAATCCGTTAGCCAAGTTGTGACCCTATATCAACCATTTTCTAGAGGCTCAAAGGGTTCAAATTTAAACTTTATTATTTCAAGGTCTCTTCCTACTTCCCATGACAGTTTCTGTTTCCTGTTGTCCATTTTGTATGTATGCCATCATAATTTTTGATTCATGTTTTAAATGATCATTCTACTAGATCATCTTTGTTAAACTCTAATGTGGAGTATTCCTTGTTTTTGCAGTAGTCTTCCTTCACGGTGTCCAACTCACAGTTCATTTCTTGAAGTTTCTACATTCAAAGTTAAACCTTGCTTTAAAACCATTTCAGAAACTTGTTTTAATTCAAAGTAAGTAATCCTTAGCATATTGCTTTCTAAACAGACAAAAAACAGCTTATCTGTAAATTCATTGGGATGCAAGTTTCAGGCCTAAAGTCTTTAAAACAGATGGTTCAAAGTATTTTTAGATAAAATACAGTAAGTTAAATTTTATGTAATATATATAGCTGAATATGTGTTTATTTCTCAGCATGCCAGTTTACTCCATTGAACCTATCACCATACACCATAGGCTATCTTTTGTGCCATACATGCATATAATCTGATTTCTCTGAAAATTGAAAAAAACATGAGTGTTAAACAAAAAAGGATGCTGTATTCTTTAGGAATATCATTAACTACAATCAGAATATATGACTTGTCTTAAAGCTATTATAGGTAGTGCAGAATTTTTGTAACTGATAAAGCCATGTGTCAAAATTGGTATACCAGAACAATGTTTGAAGATGCATTTTCCAAACCGAATATTCTAAAGGTACACTGTGAAACCATTTTTTTAAATAACATTTTCTGTAGTGCTCCATTGTAACTATTACTTTGTTTAAGTTAAAGTCATTTATTGTAATTGTCTACCACAATTAAATGTTTTCAGGAAAGGAGGATAAAGCAGTGAGTAAGGCAAGATAGATGCCTTAATGATGATCAGTTCCTTGATTTATTTTTTCCTTCTCTTTTACATGGGAGGGCACAAATGGAATATTGAGGGAAATATTCCATTTGATAAATGGAAAAAAATAACCTTTATAATCAAAAATATAAATGGACCCAGTGTGACATTAAAATATCCAGAGTCTTCACAGTAGAACTGATGTGTATAAATGATGACTTTACTTTTCTGTATCTGCCAATACCACTTTTTTCACTAAAAACCTCAGGCATTGTACAGATTATCAGCTTGGCAGTTAGACACAGCAGAATACAGAATTTCCTGTGAGGCTCTGTGTACTGTGCATACTAGCACCCATGTAATCTTTATGAAATTCAAGTTTGAATGATATAGCACAAGTAGAAGCGATACCGCTTTATTGAAAACCTAATGATGAAAGATAAATGGAATTTTGTTGTTTTGATCATAGCTGTAACACTTACACTACATAATTTGATAAATTTATTTTTATTCCAATGTTAAACAACTACATTATACTTTCTTTAATAAAGGATAGTTTATAATCAAGTCAGTTCCTTAATTATAGATGTTGTGTTAATAAATGTCATAAAGAAAAATAAATATAATTTTTCTGAAGCATTTTCCTTTTCAGTACTAAAGCATTTTCCCATAGCCTCCTGGCAGTCTTTTTGCTAGTGCTTACAGTAGAATTTGTTTTGCCAGCATTACGTTAAAAGTTCAGAGGAAAAAGAGCAATAGTGTGCAATATAGTAGAATAAAACCTGCTGAATCTGCTCCCTGAGCTTTAAAGAAAAAAATGAGAATGTGTGACTTCCAAGCTACCATTCTAAAATAAAACACAATTAAATGAAAGAAAATCAGTCTTTTTGATAAGTCTTGCCTTTGTGTCTTTTTTCGTTTTTTGTCAATAAATAAGGCATCACATATTCTGTTGATCCCTTTACTTCCCTGCTGTCATTCTGCTCCTTGTATAATTAGTATAAAATATGCAGCAAATATTCCTTACTTCAGCACGTGAGTTATGTATAAAGACTGCTTTAAGCAGGCTTTAATTTTGGAGCTCATTCGAGTGACATAGCCCTTGGCTCCGGCTGCTATGAGGTAACTGCACTTGTGTAAGTGGATGAAAGGGAGGAGGCATCTGGAAGCTCTGGAGCTCCAGTGAGTGTGCTACTAGGAGAAGTCCTTGATATTGTAGTTTATCTAAACAAGCTCGACTAATCCCAACTATCTAGGGGGATCCTCTGTCAAAACAAGCAGCAGGGCCCTAAGGCAAACCGATTCGGCAAGCAATGAAGGCTGGAACATCCAATACACAAGTGAGCCTGCACTGGAGTCTTTCTGTAAGAGAAAGAGAGAGGAAAGCACAGAAAGGGGAGCATTTGCATAATGCCTTTTCAGAAGAAACTTTGGGAAAGCTGACAGAGGCCTTGGCATATAGATCCATTGCCACAATAAGCAGTCTATAGGCAAACCATTCAGTGAGTCAACCATATTGGACTGAAATAAAAGAGCCTTATGTACACCAAAATGAGAGAGGAAACAGTGACTGGTGCATTGTCTAACATCTGCTCTGCTTCTTGTTTGTTTTGTTCTTGGCAATTCTACTTGGATGCTGGAAAAACCCTTAGCCGGTTCAGCATGAATCCTGTTACCTTTGTTTTGAATATTTATGCACTGAGACTGATAGCTAAGCTGCCTTTGCCACGGCTTGTTTAATACTTTCCCTTATATCAAGTACAAATAAAAGCATTAATTGCAAAAGCAAAACAAATTATATTTTTAATATATTTTTGAGCTGATTGCTCCTCTGTATTTTCAGTTTCAAATATTTATTTGTTTGTGCTATGGCTAAACATAGAAATAAATATTGATTGAACAGATATTTTATGATAATGTTCTGTGTTAATTTTTATTCAACATGAGAATGGTTATGGAAATGCCAGTGGCTTATAGTGTACTAGTTAGAATTTAATCTCAGGGTATATCCAGGTTATACTGGAAGGAAAGCACAATTGCGTTTTATTTTTATGAATTCACTGTTAATTTAATCGGCCTGGAGCAAGTTTTCTTAAACTTCCCTCCCCACCTCTGGACCTAATATTGTCCTTCTTAGTGTCTTTGAGACCTAATCCATGATAACCAGATCCTTGGTCCCCGTTGGAGAATCGACACTGACAGTCAAAGTGCAGCACTGTCAATTGCTTGAGCTGCCTGCAGCAAACCATCAAGACACTTCGCAAACTGTACTCAACCCTTTTCCATTGAATACAGTGATGAGTCATGATCCTGTGTGACCCAAAAGGCAGCAACTTGCAACCCAAACTGTTAAGAAACTATGCCCCAGAGTATAAGAAACTTCTTTCATGGGTGCATTATTATTTAATAGGTGATATTTCAAAAGACAATATTTTAAAATAATTACTTTCTAACAATCATTAACATTTTTTGTAGCTAAAACTAGTGAAAGTGTACATTATCTTACTAAAAATGGCTGGAGGTAAGTAATACCTATATGTATTCTTATAGAAAAGGGTTTATCATGCAATGGGTATTAGAAATCTGGAATAAAGTAAAAGGCCATGTACCGTACCTTTAATTGAACTTTTAAATATTTCTAGCTAAAATCTTAAGACAACCTTAGATGTCAACCAAGTTAAAAAAAACTTTACATATGGAATGATTTCCTCTTTTCCTTTAAAATTTAATATGTTGATATCTTATATTTGTTATCTTTAGAAACTCTGAATTTCATTACATTTATTGTGATTTATGGCTTGTAGTCAAGACCTGCTCCATAGTTTTAGGAAAAGATGCTTCTAGTATGTATAGATAGATAGATACTTTATTAATCCCAAGGGGAAATTCACATAATCCAGCAGCAGTATACTGATACAAAGAAACAATATTAAATTAAATAGTAAGAAAAATGAAAAAAATTAAAATAAAATTAATGTTAGCATTTACTCCCCCGGGTGGAATTGAAGAGCCTACGTATGTGCTAACCCAAGAGACTGGTCTGCACTCTTATCCTATTTTTGAGAAGTTTTTTATTTCTCTTACCAAAAGTATTACTGTGTCTAAATAAAGGCAAAATCTGATCTCGAATTCAGTCCCTGTCTCTTCTTGTACATAATTGTGATCTGAAGATGCAGGCTTGATTTAAAATATTAAAGATAAAGAGAAACTCAGTAGGAGGCTGAGTCTTTAAATATAATGAATTCTAATTTTAGAAAATCTTCCTGCTGATTTTAGAGAATCCCTGTTTGTCAAAGCATTTAAACAATGGCTCAAATAAATTTTATTGAGGTTGGAGCTGCCAGGTGACATTGGTCATATTGGTTTTTCCAGTTCACTTTTTAATCAGCTGTTGTGGTTGCTTTTATTGTACATTTTACTACATTATTAAGTGGTTCCCTGTTTTTTGGTCTTTGATGGCACTTAGTGTTTCACAAAGTGGATGTTTTGCCAGAAATGATGGATCTGTTTTTAGACATGTTGTATTCAGCTGAAATTTACTTTAATTACCTATAAAGTGATCCATTTCAGAATGCAGCTGGCATGCGACAGTTTAAATCTGGACTTGTCTATATATTTCTAAACATTGCCAGAGTCTTAACACTATTGTTTTTTTCCTCCTTATGTATTGTATTGTCACAGCTTCATTATCTTTCTTCAGAATTATGGTAATTAACTTTGCATTAGTATTTTCTTTCCCTCTAAGCTTTACCAGATTACATCAGGTTCAAAATGCTGTTGTCAGATGTTTCCTTGGCATAAATATATTACTTCTTTACAGCCTCAACTATGCTTGCTTCATGTACCATTCTGAATTTTCTTCACAAGTGACTTACAAGTTGTTAATTCCAACACTCCAACCTACTTGATTCTACCTGCTAAACTCCTTAAACCTTCAGCATGCCAGCTTTCTTATGATTTCAGAGTTTCACTGTGCAGCTCTGAGAAAATTATTCTTTTTCTTTTTCACTTTATTAGTTGGAAGCACTCTCCTTAGTTCTAGCCATAATACACCTTTAATGTTATTTTCCAAAACATTTATTTAAAACATACAATATCTTATCTTATCATATCCTGTGTTTTTTAATGTCTATGTTTTATTATTTTATAATGGGCATGTATGTACTTCATGCCAATGATGCCAACTTCACTTGATTATTTCTATTCATTATACTTTTGTGGAAAGTGAACTCATCTTTACTTTTGTAGATTTTTATCTTTCCCGGTGTACAGGATGGTCCAGATCTAATTATGCAGATCCAAATCGTCTGGATGACCTTGATTTATGCAGTGACGATTCTTCATTCTTCATTTTGCACACTTCTCGATGGTCCTGGATTTTTGGGTGATTTTGTATGTAATAAACATAAAGTTATAGCGTAATGAAAATTGCATAATTAGATCTGGACTACCCTATAGAGTGTGGGCTACATGTCAACACTGCTGTATACTAAATTTGTTTTAGCATTCTTGTAATTTCTTTGCAGAGATGTTTTATTCGAATTTTTACTAGTTTTCTTATAATTTGGATATTGGATGCTTCAAATATGCTGTGTGACACCTTCTTACAGTGTTTTTCTCATTTTAGAATGTCTTTTTACTGTTCTTCACCTGAACAGTTACAAAGTGGTGTGGGCTGCTTACAGGTACTTAAAGAGAAGAAAACGGAGATACAGGCCAGATGATGAATCTGTTAAACCATATTTGTTTAATTTCATGCTATAAAGAACACTTTGAATTGAAGAAAAAAATTGGAAAGCAGTTAAAAGAAATCCAACTTTTAGTTCAACAGACCAGACGATAATGCTGTTATCATGATAATTAGGTCATGGTAATATTGGGACTTTTTGTATGATTTGCAGTTTGCAGATACTGCATTACAGAATATTGCATCTGTTAATGTTGAGATAATATCTCCATAAGCAAACGCGTATCGGTTACACGTATTGAGGAAAAAGACTTGACTCAATTCTTCCCCCATCGGTATCTTTTTTCCTTTTGTTCAAATGGAGTCAAAATTTGCTCACCCTAAAAACAGAATTTGGCTAGTCAGGAGGCAGGACTTCTGATAACACTACAGTTGGCATCTAATTTCAGCTTAAATGTCTTGTTGCTGAAATTTTCATATTACGTGTGTGCATTAATAAGAAAAGCAGGTGTACTGAAAACTTGAAAATCTGAGATTTAAGTACTCCTGTTAGCTATAAACCAGATATGGTCCTTGTTTTTACTGTGCTTGAATGCTTGATTTTCATCTGACAGTTTGTGAATCTTTAGTTAATATCAGTTCTTTCCTGTTTACAACATTGTGATAACCAAACTGAGCCTAAACCCTAGACGTAATTGAGCATTGCATATCTAAATCTCTGCTATTAGCAAGCACACCATCAATGGAAATGTGGAAGCAAAGCATTTTGATACACCATACTTTGAAATGTATCAGCCTTGCATTTTGTTATGCAAGTACAGATAAAATGCATTCCTTTCACTTTTACATCGATGGTGACAATAAGCCTAAATACTCACACTCAGTGTATCTTTCATATTCTGAAAAAGATTGCAATACTATGCTTTATTGATTTTTCTCTCCATTTCTAGTAAACACATATGAATTGCTGCAGTGGGTCATCACTTAACCTTTCTGCAGAAAGTCATAACAATAGGGCATTCAAATATTGGGGCAATATAGGCCATCAGGTTTGCAGTAGAGAAGTGGTACTCTCATATAGTGTGATGCATAGGTGAAATTCTTGTATTATTCTAGATGATGGTATAGGATAGAGGAAATCATGGTAAGGAAATGTTTTACCTATCTGAAGGATTTTTATTTTTTATTTTTAGCAAACTTGTGGAGACAGATGAATAGAAATAGGATAGATTTAAAAGTATACTTTTATGATGCAGTATGAGACTTGTCCCAAAATTTATAAGCAAATGAAGTTTTTAAAGAACACTTTAGTGAATGAGGACATGGTTATTAAAACAAGAAAAACCTAGTGGAGAGAGAGGTGCTTTGTATCCAAGATAGATTACTCTGGCCTGGCCAGTGCTTGGATAGGAGACTAACTAGTAAAGCTTGGGTTGCTGCTGAAAGAGGTGTTTGGTGAGGCCAGCAGGGGACACTTTTCCTGTGATATGTGTGTGGATCCCAATACCCAAGAGTAGTGACAGAGACACTGTGCTTTAATACAGTGTTATCCTTCGGATAAGACATAAAATCAAGGTCCTGAACCCGGGGAATCTTTTGAAAAGAGTAGGGTGTTCCCTGATGTCCTGAATAAATTGTCCATCAGGGCCTTTTCCATTCTGGTCCCCTAACTATCCCCTGTCTCTTATTGGCCATCCTACTTACCCATTCATCACCTAACAGCTAATGTGTGGTCAGCATACTGATGTAAAATAAAAAAAAGGCAGCTGTTGCATCCTCCAGGCAGATGTTTCACGTTGGTGGTTTTTTAAATGATTCATAATTGTCTATGTAAAGTACTTTGACTAGCTAGAAAAATACTATATAAGTTAATTATTTTTTTATTATTAGTGCTGCCCTTGGTATTTAAAAATGAAACTTTAAAAAGAGAATTAAAAATGCAATTTTTTTTTACTCAGAGAACTATGAGTTAGGAGGTGAAGTGCATTAAAAATAATAATGGAACAATAGCATATGCAGTAAAGAGAGACAATTCTATTAATATTTAATGAAGTTTTCACTCAGAAAAAATCAAAAACCTCCTAACAGCTGCAGGGAATAATAATAAAATTGGTATTTTAGATTACAGAAGGAAGTGTTATACATATTAAGAAGACTAAAATAAAATAAGTTGCCTGGACAGGATAACATTTACTCAAAATTTGTAGAATGATAATTATTATATTTATGATAAGACTGGAAGCTTGTATAAAATGGTGATTGGGCCCAGCCGTTGACCTGTAAGCTGGTTACCATATATCATGGGGGTAATGCACACTATTACTATCATTATTATAAGACAACAAACATTGGTGTGTTACCAGATAGTCGAACAGGGTGTTGATTTAGGTGGCAAAGTCTTTCAATATTATGCTGGAATATTTTAGGAAGTGATAAAATCATTTGATCGGACTGATACATATAATGTTAGGAGAGCCAAACTACAAGAACTGGGGATTCAAGGTGTAGTGTGCAGAAGGGTGAAGACACAGCAAGTTTTGATGCAAGAAACATTCTTGGTTATATGGGATTATTATTAATTTTTGTGACAGCTTAGCTATTGCCTTAAAAAAACAGGCTTGATGGACTGAATTGTCACATCAAGTTTGTCAAATGTCTTGTCTTCTTATTTATTAGTGATCTTGATGCAAAATGTTACTTACAAGTAGATTAAATTGAACAGTTGCACTCAGTCAGATGGACTAGCAGATATACTGGTGTTTAGCAGAATTATTGCTGAATGATCTAGGTGGAACTCAGATTTGGGCAGGAATATGGCAAGTGAAACACAATGGAAATAAATGCAAGCTTTAAAAATGTAAAACAGAGATACACAATAGGCTTGTTAAAACCTCAAAATATACTTTATAGTGAGAATTTTAGAGATAGAGTACTTGTAAAGGTTTAGGCTTTATTTTGACAAGTTTAATTCTTTTTTATACATTTATCATCTATACTATGTTATTTTGGTAATGAGTAAATATTTTTGGTGTGAGAAGTGTTGCAGTGATTATTTTACCTTGTAGCTGTGGTTGTACCCTGCTTCAATTTCTAGCAGGTAACATTCCTTGTTTGAGTTTGTTTTCTTTTTGCACATGTGTATTTACTCTAGGTACTCCCAGTTTCCTTCAATAATAACAGGTAATTAACAACAATGATTTCTGCTTACAATTACATTGCTCTTTCTAGTGCAAAACAGAAAAGACCTTCACAGTTTTAATGTAATTTTCAAAACTTGGATGGGTAGATGTTATGTGTAGTTGACTTTATTTTAGTAATCTTGATTAAAACTTGATGGACCAGGCAGAGTTAATTTAGTATTATTTTCCTTAATTAATAATGTGTTTCACTAGTTATTGAAGAACTTGTCATTATTTGTTGGAATAAAAGGTTGATAATGTTATTATGAATTAAACAAGCAAATAGGAGATGAATACACAAAGCCTGAGTAAGATGAAAAAAAATAATAGTAATAATAAAAAAATACAAAAATATAATGGTGAAATTAAATAAAAAGAAAGTTTGTCATGGCAAAAGAAGATCTAATGCATTAATCTTCTTTTTTTGTATTCTCTACTTTATGCTCTTTCTTACTTTAACAGTTTAGCTTGTCAATGGAGTACAAGTCAGAGCTGCTGAACCGACACGGTTTCTGTTGCAACAGTAAAGCTCATGTCCCAGAGGGAGTGAAGCAGCGCAAAGAATTCAACATGGGCCTATTATCTGCTGTTTCTATATGTGCTGTTTAAAGAAGGAGGCTTCTGGGAGACGAGCTGCCGTGTGTAACGGCCATGTCATATTTGAAGGACTGGTGGCAGGAAAGCTTTGGCCTAGGGGCTGGGAATCTGGAGAGAGAGAGAGGGAGAGAGAAGCAATGCCTCTTGCTCAATTATATTTAGAGGGAGGTGAGATAAAACTGGGAGGGAGTTGTTCAAGGATTTAAAATTGTGCATGAAAAGATTTTTCACAAATAAAGGCAGAGATCCCCATCTGTCCACATTTGCTTTGTATGTATTAAAGGGAAAGATAGTTTTTATTTCTCCTAACAGAGCAAATGAATTAGTTGAATTTCTTTTGGAAAGCACATTAGCAATATTTGTTAAGATTGTTGAAGCATTTTGAAGATTAAAAACCTGTGTTTACTCAAAAATATTATTGGTTGCTTAAAAAATAAAGTATGTTGTGTATTTAGAGATTATACATATGGCAGTTGGTTTCAGTTAAAATTTCTCCACAGCTCCTTTCAACATAGGTGTCATCATCATATTTAATAGTGCAAAAAATACACATACAATCAGAAATGTACCTATGCATCTTTTTTCAGTTTGCAAGTCTTCCACAAGCTAATTTCTCAATTTAACACAGATTTTCTTTTTACCAACTTGAGCTGGCACAAATCAGATAACTGTTTCCATTTGTCAGTATCAACAGTTTACATTTTCCTTCCTGAAATTCTTCATGTGTTAATGCATTTACAGAATGTGATCAATATGCTTCATGTTTAACTTTTATCTTTAGGGATGATTACAGATTAGGCATATTCATTCAGGAAAACCGTCTGTTTGGGGTTTTAAATCTTAATATTTTTGAAAATTTACAGTGGTAGTGTTTTGTGTGGCAAATAGTGAGGAGTGACATCCTGGTTAAGTGTTTGTTATCCAAAGTTCAAATCCTCACCAGTTTACTGTGCTGAGTTAGGAATTTAGAGCAATTGGAATGTGTGCCTTCCTCATTTTAGGATATTTTGGTTTTGTTCAAATTCACTGTTCTGGGGTTTGTAGCAAATTGTAATGATAACAGGTTGCGCATAAACACCCACTGGAGGTTCGGTTGCCTTAGATACTACAGAGGTGTAACTACCCACATGTAATGACATCACAAATACATGTGACAGGAAGTCTTAGTGTTAATACAGGTAATCTCATGAGGAGAAAATGCTCTGCAAACAGAACACTTCCAGTAAACATGTTGTCAGCTAAAATTGTTTTAGGAATTAGAGAAGATGGCACAAAGTTTACTAGTCCTGAATTCATCTTCGTAAAATTTGTCAGTGGAGACACATCCTCTGATAGCCTGGGGCTATTAACATATTAAGTTAAGAAACAACCTTATTCAATTTTTTTTCTGTTTAGAATCAATGTTAACATTCTGAAATGTGAAAGGAAAAGTATTGTTTATTCTGGAAGACTCCATCAAAATGAAATAAATAATTAGCTACATTATGCCTACATAGATAAAAGATTGTGTGCACTCAGTGAGCATTTATAAATTTGCTGCGTTATTCTCATCAGAGGTGGTTTGTCTCTGTATGTGGATTATAGTGTGGCACAAACCTTTTTAATGAGCAAGCTATCGCACAAGACCAGCAGCTCTGCAATCCATATCTCTTTCCGAGGAATGACAGATGACAAGAGCTGATGGCCAATAAGATGCCTCACACTACTCAGTTTCTCTAAGTAGGTTTTCCTCAGCTTGTCAAAAATACACCTAAGATTTTAATAAGTTTGGCATTCTTCACTTGCAGTGAAAACTAATGGTTATTCTTTCACTGCTAATCTCATGCTGGTGGGCAGATGATGCTTTTGTTTCTGCAAACCTGCATTGCAAATAGGCAAGGCAATCAGCTCCTTTTATGGAAATTTAAAAATGCTTTGTTTTATTTTTATATTTGTATGTGTAATTGCATACACACGCACACACACACACACACACACACACACACATATATATATACATATATATTTTTTGCTTATAATTTTTGTAGCTGTAGTAATTATCTGTTATTTTTTTTGAGCCATCCCATTGGTTTTGTCTGTAATATGCAGAAATCATAATTCATGATGTTATAAACAGTGACTTTTTCTTTACTAATGCCACTTCATTGTACATTATCATTTAGCTCACACATTTATTCCCATAGTCCCATATTTCCCAATAATACTTATTTCCATATCTCTACAATGTTCACTAGGCATGAGTCCAATTGTACATTGTTGTCT
Organism: Polypterus senegalus; assembly: GCF_016835505.1. Lineage (NCBI taxonomy): Eukaryota > Metazoa > Chordata > Cladistia > Polypteriformes > Polypteridae > Polypterus > Polypterus senegalus. Next base: position 12,818,283 of record NC_053162.1, read on the forward strand.
TGTTTTATATATTTGTGTTTTTGTGCAGTATACAGTATTGTTTGTAACTGCGGTTGTATATAATGTTGTTATAGTATCATATTGTATATTGTAGTGTTAATTCTATTTACTTATGTTTTTGAAAGTAAACCCAAGAGAAATTTATATCAACTATGTTGTCTGGCCAGTAAGTTCAATGTCGTGTTGACTCAGTGAGTGAGATGGAACATGCAAACTCATGTTTTCTAGTTAAGCCATACAACATCTAGTGGCTGACACTTTGACAAGTTAACATGCATACTGAAACTGAGAAATTAACTTCAGTTTATTGCATGCATTGCAACAACACAGTGGAGTTAATATGAACGCACACTGATTTGCTTTGTGTATGGGTGTTTTTATTTTAAATTAATTGTTAAATATTGCCCATTCTACTGTAGATGTCAATGGGTGATATTAATAATCACTTCACTGTCAAGTAGGAAGAGTGTATTTTACGACTAGTAGCAGTGAACATTACAAACTTGCATTATTGTGTTAGTATACCTTCAGGATAAGTGTACGGCTTTTTCCATCTGTCTTTTCTTATAGTGTATTTCATCTGTTGATGAAATAAATTCCGCACTCTAAAAGTATGGTGTCTTGTATGTGGGCATATTAAGGGTGTAGGGTATTCAGTCTTTCTAGGTTTCAGTTACAGGATCATATTGAGAGGTCACTCTAGCAGTGATGTTTATTTAGGGGTATTCTTCTTGGGATATCCTCTTTATTAGATGACATCAGAAATTTTTGCTGGGGGATGTGCAACAGGGAATATGTGAAATTATAAACTATTTGCTTTGTATTTGACAGTCCTACAGGTCAATAAAGGGCTAAATGTGACAAGACATTTCTGTTGATCCCATAAACATGATGCCAAGGCATTCTGTCTTTATTTTCAATACATTTGGTTGTTGGTTTGGATTCCTGAATATTATCATACAATAAAATAGACCTGTTAACTTTTCACTATTAAAGTAGAAGATATTGCTTATCTTTGTTGCTTTCTTCCTAATTGACAAAAACAGCAACAACAACAAAAAAACTTCCAAATTTATTGCCGTTTATGTCCCTTCCAGCTGGTATGAGTCCCTTTTGGGTTCATAGAGACTCCTACCTGCAACTTTCTTTAAAAGACTGGCCTGCTATTGAATGAAAAGGTTTTGTTGAACACACCTGCACAACACACTCTGGGTAAGGGTGACAATTTAATTGCCCCTAGCATGATGTCGGAAGCCTCCATATATTGGAATACTCTGGGGGCACTTTATGCTGTGTATTTGCTACTTTAACTGTCACCTAGGAGCTCCATCCTTCTTTAGGATTTCTAATTTGGCCATAACTAAATTAAAGCAAGCATACTAAATACAAATATTGACTGACATTAAAATACACAGAATTAAACATTCAGAATGGATTTTTTTTTCCCCTGATAAAAGTTAGTCTAACTATAACATTGACATTAACTTACTAATGTTACTTAATTGTCTCCATGAGCTGCAGCGTGACATTTTTAAAACTGTTCATAGACTTATGACTACAACTGAGTGTATGATACAAATAAAATACATGCATGTGATTTATATGTGTTTGAAAACATTATAATTCTTCTCATGCTAAAATATATGGAAAAGCTAGTGTGTGCTTGTGAGTAAGTATAAATAAACAGTGCGAAATCCACACTCACAAAAGAGAAAAATATCTGGAGATTTTGTAACCCATTCACTGGCATGAATAACCAAGAAGAGGACTCCCCTGTGGCTTACTCGTTAAAAGTGCTGTGCCCGCAATAGAGAAGCAAGTAATTATGTCAGCATTTTGAATCCCAAGTGGTGGTGTACTTGTCTGAAGTTTTGAAAACCTTGTCTGTCCCTTAGGATTGTTCAGGAAGCTGCCACATACAGTACCGTAGAACCTGGTCAACTGAATAGGCAATGTAGCGAGAGGGGCCATAAAAAGCACTCTGACAGTGGCCAGAACAGATATCACTTTTACATGTTCTACCAGTAGGAAAAACAGCATTGCAGTGAACAATCGGCAAGCTTTTCATTTCTGTTTCAAAATTATTTTTAGAAAGTAGAGGAGATTAGTGGTGTCCAAAAATTAAGGATTACTTGATGATGGGATTGCTTTTTAAATAACCTGCAAGCATTTTCAAGTCCACTTAATCTATTTTAGGGTCTTGGGATTTTTATTTTTTAATAAAAATATTAAATTTGTTTGATTATTTTAAGCCAGAGAAGATAATAAAAAATATGCCATAATGATAATTCTGTTAAATTAGCCGCTCATATTCCATACCGAATACTTATAGCAGATGATTCTGATATTGTTATTTGCTCCCTGTGAGTATTGTATTTTATTTATTTTCTAACAACTTTATTTCTGTATGCCTTTCTAAGATATTATTTTTCTTGGTTATTCACTGAAGTCATTTATGTATTTGGTAAGATTTGTTGGCACATCCCAAATTGTTCCAATAAGAAAAATTTTCAAAATATGCATCATAAATCATAATGCTTTCCTATTTTTATGACAAAAAAATGATAGAACAAGTTGGATCAATCTCTACTGCACGCGTAGTAACAGTTCTTTGCTGCAAAAAAGTCATTTGAAGTATCCTCGACTTTCACCATGTTTATATAAGACATTAAAACAAAAGCATTGTATTTTTAAGCATTTGTCATTTGTCTGAAAGATGTTCTTGGGCCCAATTATTTTGAAAACGTTAGCTGCACAAGACTAGCATAATCGATGAGCTCTATGTAGCCATCAATATGTTTAGTGTTGGGACTATTGATCTAAGAGGATTATAGACAGGCTGTGTGCGGCTTATAATGTCAGCAGTGTTTGATTATGAAAGAAGCTGGAACACTGGGACCTGGTACCAGGTGGTGCATGTCCTGAAGCTAGCAGCGACATGACTGGGCTTGATCCCTAGGGGCTCCAAGATCATGCCCTGCACTTTAACTGAAGTGACTCGCAGCTATAGATGAGCTATCAGCTCATTACATGGAGGTGATGCTGAATCAAGTAAGATGTCACAGAAAGGGCCCTTAAAAGGCCCCTGGTTCTTCAATTAAAAAAGACACCTTTCCTTTGCCAGAGTGGTATTTTTAAGATTGTTAATCATCAGTAAAATGGAAAAAAGACCTTTCACCTTCCAAGAAGGAAAACTTCTTTTTTGGAGCAAAGATTCTCTTTTTTTTATTTAGCTTCTATTATTTGGGCATTGTTTGGTGACAAAGACAAAAATCCTAGGTAACCCTTCAGCTGTTGCAAGTATAATTGCCTTTGATACAGCGATCCTTAATTACAGGATTCTTTGTAATAGGAGCTGCCTATGATACAACGACAATACATTAGCTACCCTCAACAAAGAATCCTATTAAAATATCTTTCATTGTGGTGTGCAACTCATCATTGCATACAAAGTGCTACTGATTTCCCAGTTATAATGCAGAAGGAATTAAAGAATTGAATGCAGAGCTGTAGAATTAATTTTGTGTATGGTTAAGTCTGGTTGCCATTATTTATGTGGTCAAAAGGCAGCAGTCTGCTTTTTTCATATTATGGTATTCTTTAATGAAATATTGGGAAATGGTGATTTATGTATAAGTATAGGTAACTTAAAATCAAGACATGAATATATTAATATTTCTTTTCATACATAATAAGCTACAAATGTTAATACCACACCAATCAAAAGAAACCCTAATAATTTACACTTGTGTTATACGCTAATTTTTGTTCTGTTTTATTTTCAGCCCAGTTGTCAGCAGTAGGTCAGATTATTACCACTACTAGGTGGATTGTTTCCCTGTTTCATCATTAGTGCTATTAAATTCTATTTTGATAACTATAAAATGTTTGGTCTGTTTTATGTTTATCAAATTATATGCACTTGCATGTACTGTATAATTAATACGATGAGTTTTATTATATAATGTGAGAAACACCATATTGAAATTTTTAAAGAAGCAGTAGAGGTGTCGAAAGATCTTTAATTGAGAGTACCATCCTGTATTAAAGTCATATTTTTTAGAAAAACATTAAGATGTACAATTTATTTTTATAGTGCATTAATCAGAATTTCCTTTTTTTCTCTGAACTACAATAAATATTTTCAGCCAGGGTGTGTCTTCTAAAAGTTTCACTTTTGTCAGCATTTGCTGAGTGCTTCATTTACATGTATTGCAGTATTTATTTAACAGTTTTTAATCATTATTCAGGATCCCATGAAAAAGCATGAGTTTGTTAGTGTTTATGATACGATTGACTGAACAGTATATATACTGTACTCTGAAATGCTTAAATAGTGATATAAAGAAGTTTATTGTCCCCAGGTAGAAATATGGCTTACAAATAAATAAATGTATAAATAGATATTATTTTAGGTAGTAACCACGTATACACACACACTTTGGTCTGAACACACACAGCTGAATAAGTACAGTATAAAGCCGAGAAAATTAAAGAGAGAGAAAAATTCTGACTTGCCTGTCACAGTGAGGCATTATGCAGAGATTCTGTTGTTGGTATGAAGGAACCCCAGTAGTGTTTCGTAACACACTTCTGCTGTATAATTAATTCATTGACTGAAAGTACTCAGTTTAAGTTTGTCAGAGAGGAGTTGTTCAGCATTGTGCATAATAGCACTCAATTTTGTTTTCATTTTCTCCTTTTCTACCACTTGAGTGGGTTCCAGAGTGTGTCCTATAACTGAGCCTGCCCTTTTAAATAGTTTGTTGATTCGGTGGTTCTGTCTTGAAATGATGTTACCAGCCCAGCACACCGCAGCATAGAAAATCACACTGGCCATCACAAAATTGTGGAAGATTTAAAGGAGGACAGTCTCCTGCCCTTTCTTATATAGTTGTTCTGTGTTTCAAGACCAGTCCATCCGGTCATTATTGTGGACCCCCAAGTACTTATAGGAGTGGACTATCTCTACATCTACTACTACTCGTACATTCCACTTGTTTTGCTGATGTTAAGATAAAGACAATACTCTTTTCACCAAGAAACAAAGTTATATACCTGACTCCTCTATATACCTGACTCCTCTGCTCTTTTGCATTCCTCTTATTAATACACCAATTGTAACATTGTTTTGTTTTAATTGAGAATTGGGATTATGATGTTGATAATGCATTGATTTTCTGTGGGGACCAATGCTGAACAATTTCTTAGGTTACTTAAGTAGTATAAAAGATTAAGTATGCTCACAACATCTGAGACACCATCCATCCATTATCCAACCCACTATATCCTAACTACAGGGTCACAGGGGGTCTGCTGGAGCCAATCCCAGCCAACACAGGGCGCAAGGCAGGAAACAAACCCCGGGCAGGTTGCCATCCCAATCTGAGACAACAGTAAACCAAATATTTTCATGTATAAAACTGAGTCATATTTAAATGGGATTGACCTTTAGAAGACCCACCAAGAGTGGTTGAATATTTGAATTACATAAATGTGGACTACACAAAGCATGTAAACAACATACATAATAAACTGAATGTCAAAGAAAAAATACTGCCCCACTAGACTATGCACAAATTATACACTTTGAATTCTGTCTCTCTCACTGTCCCCTAAAGATGCATCCACTGCACCTACAGTACAACCAGTAATCCTTTGATTAGACCTATGTCTTGACACTTGACTTATTGTTCTCATACCAGGGGTTTGCATTCCTGCCACTAAATGGGTTTAACTTCTAAGGCATTCCTAGAGTTGCATTTTATCTAATGATTTATCGTAGAAAATTTCCAGGCTGCAAATTTGTCTGGCAGCTTCATATTCCACAGGGAACCCCTTCAGCATTGCTTGTTGGACAACTAATAAAGAAACTATAATCTCAATATTCCACTTCCTTTTTTGTCATCTAGTAACCAGTGTGTATTTTTGTATTAGCAGAGTTGTTCTTAGTGTCTTTCTCCTTAATTTTGTGCCCCCTGATGGCACTGTCTTACCCAGACTTCTTGGGTAAGAGTGCTTCTTTTCCAGTAAGGATGTTCTTGGGCTTAGTCATGTCTTTTGTCACTGTTGCAGCTGGTATTTTTTTTTTTTTTTTGCAAATAAAAAAATAAATTATTGAGGTCAACTTCAAAACTAATCAACAAAACATTTTTAGAACACATCCAAGCCAAGGCAGAAGGAAAGAGCCTGAGGCCTTTACAAATACCATGATAGGTCCAATGCTTCTTCAGATATGGCATTTGTGTCTGTCCTCAAACTCTGTGTTTGTAAAAGACGAAAAAAAAAAAAAACAGAAGAATATGCTTCAGAATTGTCAAGCAGATTTCTACCATTTATGCTATTTTATCTTTGTGATCTAATCTTGTGGGAAACTTTGGCATTATTGGCATGCATTAAACAAATGACATTTGAGATGTAGGAAATGTACAATATTTGCATAAGTCAGTTGTGACTTTTTAAAAATATTTATGATTTTTTTTGGCCCAAGTTAAATCAGAATAATTGGGAAGTGACTCAAAGAATCAAATCCTATTTTTGAATCAAGCTACCAGATCCTTACAATGAATTGTGTCTGAAGGATTGACTTCCTAGCTCATTCTTTTGTTAAGTAGGTTGGAGTATTTGGAGGATTTCTTCTGTCTTTAATAAAAAAAAAAAAATTGAGGTTATGTAAATTAGTTAAGTCAACTCCAAGTAAAAGAAAAAATATATACACTGTGAATTATTTTTCTTTTAAATTAATTAATTGATTTTGTAGTATTAAGGACCAATTTGATACTTGTAATTTTAAATGCAAATTTATACTTGTTTTCTTAATAGTAAGTTTTTAAAACATTTTCACAGGAAGTTACAAATCATGACTGTATCAATACAAAAACCTGGTCATTCTTTCAAGAATACAGTTAACTGTGTACCGTTGTTCCTTTTTTCAGCAATGCTTTCATTTTAAAATAATAACAGTTCATTTTTATACAACAGGTGCATGTTTAGTTGAATCAGTAATTGTTTGAAATCATTCTATCTATCTTAAGCATTTTGTTGCAGCACGTGAGGACATGGATATGTTTTAACGGCAATTTGAAGAACATTTCACAAAGTCAAGAACCCTGACTTGATGCAGTCAATACACTTTGTGCTCCATTGAGCAAGTTATTAGATTGATGTGCTTTGCTTCTCATACTGTGGAGCCTGTTTAAAAATAAATGAAGTGAAAAGAACCAATTCAGTTAGCATTGATAATTCATTATTATTGGTCATAGAAGTGATGCACATGTAAACTGATCTTTAATTTATAATGCAACTTAAGATTTGCTTAAGGCATTACTGCCGCAGCTTGAAGCTGCTTTCAGAAAATTAATTAGCTGCTCGTCACCCAAACCTAAACTCAGGGATTTCTAGCTGCAGACACTGTGCAGAAGGCAAAGGAGAAAAAAAAAACTGATGAAAAGTGACAGACAGCTCTTAACAGTGGGCTGCTAGCATTGCAGGTGTTGACCCTGTACACAAATGCTGTGCACTAGGCTCTGGTGACAAGCATTTCTAGGTCCTCATCAATTAAAAACTAATTTTGATTCTATCTATATTTGTTAAGAGGGGATGGGAGATAAAAAAAAATATTTTAGCCACAAGTGTGGTATTTTAAAATGTTCAGAATGATTTGGAGCAGGTGGTGTAATGGATTTGATCCCTTCCATTGCAGCTAATCTCTTACCTCTAGGGTCTATGTTCTATCCTTTCACTAGCACATCAGGAACTGGGGATGGGATCTATGGGGCAGATGGGTAAGAGTCATTAATATATGTTGATTTTATTCTTATCATTTCTGTTATAAGCTGCCACTGGTTTTGGTCGTTCAGGGACGATTTATTTTACAATTATGACATTTTTAAATATATGGAGTAAGTGGTTTAGTAAAAAAGCATTATTAATTGTTCTGATGCTGTGTTGTATCTAGATCAAATGCTATCATGCCAGAACTGATGCTGTTACCCACACAATAATGTAACGTCTTCCTGTGCACACTTTTGAACATTTCAGGCGAGGTCCCAAATGATTACTGATCAGATCAAATTATTTAAAGTTGGCCTGGCTTGGTTCATTCACCTCAATTAAAGGATGTGTCTATGTGTATATTCCTGCTATGTCTCTGTTACAAACATTTGTAATAGTACAATGCATTTCATTTGTCATTCCATCAGATGGCGCAAATCACAAACATTAACAATGCTTTTTCGAATCCCATACCAAATTGCATATAACAGAGACATATACATCGCACTTGTCATTTGAACAGATGGTGCATGACAAACATTAACACTGCTTTTACGAAATCCATGCTAAATGGCATTTAACAGAGATATGTGTTGCATTTGTCATTCTAACAGAGAGTGCATCACAAACATTTGTAGTAATGCATTTTATTGCTACAAATGTTTGTGATGCACCATCTCATGGAATGATAAACGCAGTGCAATTTATTACTAAATGCATCATGCATTCTAGTAGATTAAAAATTGCCCCACTTGTTATGGTTGCACAACTGTCAGCATCCAAAGCAAAAACAATTCGGATTAAATAGTGATTCCTCTCTCATTCTATTTTGGGAATAATCAACAAGCACTCTCAGTGCCCCTTCGTTTTGTTTGTTATGGCAGTTCAAAAATTCCCAGCTGACATTACTGAATCCAAGTCATCAACAACATGCACACTTCTTTGTAGAGCATTTCTTTTGAGAATAGTGATGGTGACTCAATTCATCTCATAGTCTTTGCTGCCATCTAGCTAATAAAATCAAACGGTACCCTGAAGGCAACTTTTGTTGAACTTAACAATAGTTTGAGCCTTCTGCCTAATTAATGTCAGTAAAGGTCTGCAAAGGTACACTCCAACCAAAAAAGGTATTTATATATATTTTGATATGTTACTTAATGCGTGTTGTTTGTAATGATGACTGATAAAACATTTTAATCTCATGTTTTCATGCAGAATGGAGAGAAAAATGATACAGTAGAAGCCAATAGTGAGCAATGTTCAACATCAGCAAATGATGTTAAAACCATCCATATGAGAAATATTAAAAAAATAGTTTCACAAGTTGCATAATCCACATGTTAATTATCCAGTCATATGCACAAAAGGTGCAAAATGCATCCTTTTGTTCTGAAATATTGTTAAATAGTTTTGCACTAATCAGTGCACATCATAAACAGAAAACTAAAGCTTCATTTTAATCAATTCTTTGAATTGAAGACCTGCCTCTGCTCCTCATTTGTTGCTTAAGAGTCCTCAGTCTTCAATATAAAAAGTCAGACCCATGATGACTTAATTTAAAGTTTTTCTCGTCGTCCACTGCAAAGTGCATGGGGTAACATATAATAAAATATCATTTTTGGGTGGAGTATACCTTTAAGCTGGACTTTACTGTTAGTTAATGACAAGACATGTTGCTATACACATTTTTGGAAAGTGTAATGTTGGAGTTTTCTTGTAGTGTTGTGTGAGGGAGAGCATTGAACAAGGAATAAAACTACTATTTGAGAAGTATTGCATTCACTTTTGCACAAATTTAGATTTTTTTTTTAAACCCATGATTAATTGAGTAATGATAATGATAATACAAAATAATAATCTGCTAATTAATTGATGAGTTTCAGCTGTAATTTCAGTATTTGTTTAAAAAATACAGTAAGAAATGAAGACTTTGTAAAACTGGGGCTGGAAGTTAAATAGCATATACAGTTCTTCTCCTTATATTAAATGAAAGCCTTATTACATTATTTATATATAGCCTGTATTGGATCAAATTCCTTTTTTTTAACAAAAAGTTGTTTCAGTAGTCTAACTAAAATTCTTGTGTCAATTAAAGTCTACTGAAATAAACAGTTGGCTGATTACTTATAAACCTTTTGTAAATAGTATGTGAATAAGTACACATTATTTTGGTTTTGTGTTAAAACACTTTTCTCACCATCACAATATGGTGTCCCTATAAGATTTGGTATGTTTTACACGTGTGCATTGGGCCAGCCTCTGCTTCACTACAGTCATAAACATTTAAACTACTTCACTTTGCTTATAAATAAATCCTGGAGCCGCTGCAGAATCCAGAAACAAAATTGGGGGACCCCTGTACTAGAGAAACAGGCCTGTCCTTATCTGTTTTATAGTGCAGTTTAAATTAACTTATTGTGTGCTTCCTTAGACTTCGGTTCACAAATTTCAACTTATAATGTACAGTTTCTGGGTAATCAAAACAGCCAGGCAATATTACTGTGTAATATTTTGCTTAATTCAAGATAAAGTAACAATTATTTTTGTACTAAAATACGTATGAGCTATATATTTTTTTATCCTCACATTTCTCAAGCAGTGGTAGGGTTGCAATGATAATTTAATGAGTTTTGGGAAAGCTTTCTGTACACCATTCAAATCTGTTCACCAAATATCTTGTCTAAGTAAATGTAATGTGACATGCAAATCATGTAAAGCCACTATATATTCAAAGCACACATTTTCCTGAAAGATCTAAGTCAATAAATGGTCAAGCGATAGATTTGGCAACACCACTGCAAGTAGAGCCGCAGATAACAATTACTCATTTTATAAAAAAAACTAATAAACTTAATAATATAGGTTTAAAGATAGATTAAATTATAAAATTCCAATCAGCCTTTTCTTTTTAAGTTACTGTCTATATTATTACGCAGGTAGGGCACTTTATTGTATGATACCAGGTTGCTAATTCAGTTCTTTTTGCTGAGAGATATTGCAGCCATGTGTCAAACACTTAACCAGTGCATCACCTCTGATAATATGGAACTAATGTGTACTACACCTGTAAAATGTTCTGGGGTGACATTAAAAAGGAGAAAAAAAACACTGTTTTTGCAGTCAAGTTTTGGAAAGTAATGTAGGCTATGGACTAATGTCCTGAAGTGTAAAAACACAGAATTGCAAGCTTGGTTCCATTTTTGTCTCACTTTGTGAACCTAAATACAGTAATTCTGTCAAAGTGACTGTATTGCTGTATGTCCATAAAGTACTTTGGAGTTTCATGAAGTAATGTTCAGTGGTGTGCAACGTCAACTTTGTTTTTTCAGTTTTACATATTCCATGATGTTTTCTTAAGTTGTCTTGATAGCCACAAAACTGCAAAAATTTATTCTCACATGCCATTATTGTTTATTCATTTGCAATGTTTGCATAGTGCCTGAGTTCACTTCTTTGAATTTGTTTTCTTCTCTTTTTATATTATCGATTAGTTATTTGTCTTTTCTAGCACGTGTTTGTATATCTGGCATATGTATATTTCAGGTACTTAGGGCTATCTTCTGGATGTACTTGTCTCTTAGATAAAGCATAAGTTTAGGATTATTTTATGTACTATGTTCATATTTTTTGTTCTATGTTAAATTCACTTCACCTCCAGTATCACCAAGTTTATTTTCTACACCTGAAAAGGATAAAGTGGGGGGTTGTGTGTAGCTGAGGCACTAAGCCGTAGGTCTATGAAGTGAGGCAGTAACAGATAGAAAAGGTCTGAGGACATGTCAGCTTAGCTGTCTGGTTTTTGTTATGTATTTTACACCTTGGTCACTAAGAGAATGTGAGAATTTCCGGTTAAGCTTTACACTACTTTCCCTCTGTTTGTCAGTAAAACATTTGGAAGTTTGTTTTTATGATCTGATAGTAATGATATAATAACCAAACTGAAGTTTCTTTGGGAAATGGATGAATTTCATCGCAACAGGAACACAATTTTAGTTAATTTAGTTTGCATGGATTGAATACAGTGATAGCATCTATTATCCCCTGAGAAACCTTATCCTGATAGATCAGTTGAGCACTCCCTGTATTTGACATGGTGCAAACACCAATGCTTGGATATGCTTGGATATGTCAAAAATAAAACTATGTAAAGTTTGAAATATTTTCTTGCATTTCACTATTGATATGAAATGATATCTGTATATATTTCTGTATACTTTAGAGCACTGATTAGCATTACTTCTTCATTGATCCAGCATCTTTGTTTTGAATCCCTTGCCCAGTTGCTATATCTGTGGAGTTTCTATGTTCTTTCTGTGTATGGATAATTTTTTTCTCCTTGTATTCCATTTTTATTTCATATTTTAAGTGATATTCATGGAAGTAATTAACAGTCCTTAATTGGCCTTATGTGAGTGAAAGTGCTACTTTGTGCCAGATTTGGTTCTGGTCTTGTGCGGGATTAAGAAGTTTTGAGAGGGTTATAGTGCTTTATATGGAGACTTTTAGTCAGAAGTGCATAATAGAAAATATATTTCTACTTCTAGGCATTTAGACAGTTGTACTGCCCACTGAAATACTTCCAGTTTAGTTTGTTTACCGCTTTCACTACATGGGAACTTCTTTCTTTGAATTGTAAGAATTCAGTTTCTTTGTTTGTCTCTCTCTTTGTAATCAAAACATAATCAACAACTCAATGCTGCAAATAACTATCTCCCATCAAAATGAGTGTACTTTAAATCCAAGACCTGAATTTTACATTAATCTTGGTGGTGTGGACTTTTAGCGGTTGTGATTTCGGACTTTAAAAATCAAACCTACTTCAATCCGCAGTGCAGGTACTGTGTTTAATCTGGTCAATAAAGCTGCCAGTATATATATAGTTTATCCATTTAACTGATCTGGATTTTTAGAAATATGCTGGCTTAAAATAAAAATTAAACTGCAGGGCACGATTTTAACTGTAAGCAAAGTGTTTGAGGTCTGTCAAACGCCCTTATTCTTAATAATGCTTAGTTAAATTTGTAAGAATCCTGCACTTTAAATTCTGTTTCTGCAGGCTGACAATTGATAGAATCCTGCTAATGTAGAATAAAGTCAATGTGATGCAAGAGAGTATTTGTACTTTTGCCAATCAGGCTGTTCGGTAATAAAACAGTTTTGCAAGAACTTTATAGCATATTTTGTTTTTGTTGTAAGCATTTTTCATTTTATCTTAATGATTATTTTCTTACTTCTTCAGTGTTTTTTTCTTATTTAATTGTTAATGGACAGTGCCTTTTGAATTTTCCACTCAGGGATAATAAAGATCACCTTGACCTTGAAAAATGAAATTCCATATAGATTGGTACTGCAATAAATTATTTTTTGATCATAATGATGTTCTGAGTAAGCAAATCATTTAATATCCTCATTTTAGCAAGGTTTGATACATGAAACTTTCATTCTTTGTGTTTATGTTTTGTGACATTTTTGAAATTTAAATGAATTTTCTTCATTCAACAATGGACTATTGCGACTATTGAGCCAGTTCACTTTTAGATTTAGTTTTTTGATTTTTGTAGTAAAGGTTAGTCCAAGAATGTATTGTGTTTGAAATAAGCATTACTCTTATATTGTAGGTTGTTTTAGAAGAAGTAATTCAGTATTCTTGACTGCCTACCTCTCTGCCTTGCATTAAGGCAGGCTATAGGCTGTTTAACACATTCCTTCTATTAAACCCCACAATTAAAATCTGCGTCTTTTAAATTGTTTACCTTTTCTTGAAGGACAGTAGGAAGGGTATGAATATTGTGATATTAATATAATTTAAAAATGGAGATCTAGAAAATTAGAATCAAGTTTAAAAAGGAATAATGTAATTTATTACAGTACAATTTACAGCATACACAGTGGGAAAGAATAACTTTGTTTTCAGTCTTGGCAAGAGAGTTCCTACAGGTACATTTTAATTGAAGTTCTGCATGAATTACATACAATTTTACATACCATTTTTTAAACAATACACTTGATTAAAAAATATTGCTGCTTTCTCAGTAATATCAAGAGTGTGTTTTAATGATTAAGAGTTATACATTTGCAGGTTTTTGTATCTCATCCTCACCAAAGCATTTGCAAAATGCGTAACCCAAAACTATAGTGATACCGAAGTAAGTAACATATTTGAGTTGTGAGACACACTGTTACATCCCACTGAATTTAGCTTTCACAATCTCCTACAATCTCTCTAATGAGAGCAGAGCTACTTTCATTTTAAAGGTATTACAAAATGTGCATTTAATAGCAGAAAATTATAAAATTTCTCAGTTTATGTGAAAGTGATTTAAAATGTAATTTTCAAACCATAACCCTGTCTTGAAAATTAATCAGAATGATAATTATGTTGAAGATTTAATTGTTAGAGCGTACGGTCACACATTGAAGATGTCAGCTATGTTTCTTACTAATATGTGGCATTTTATGACTTCATAAATGAAGAAATCCTGCTGTAGATTTTCTCTTCCAGTTCTCTTACACCTCTGTTCCAACTCAGACATTTGAGTCTTGCTCTCCTGTTCAATCTTCTTAAATAAACAGAGAGTTATGGTCATTGGGCGTGATTTCTTTCTAGTTTTGTCCCCATTCTGTGGTACAATTAATTTTGAAGTTTTTCACGTAATGCTGTAAACTTTGTATTGGAAAAGTTTTAAGTCTTACAGCAGATGCATACATTTGTGTGATATCATTAGTGTAGTGATTTATGTCACAGCTTCACTCTGTGTTAGTAGAACTGCAAACTGACCCTTTTCCTTTGCAGGTCTGTTAAGGAGAAAGGTGAATGATACATGTACAGTAGATGTAATGAATCCTTTAAATTTGAGAGCTTAACAGTTTCTTCAGTTAATTGCGTTTTGAGTGTCAGAGTGAAAATCATAAGGGAAGTGAATCTGCATATTAATGTCCAATGTTAGTTTTTTCTTGTTTCATATGCCTGATAAATAATAATTAGTCAATGAGGCAGCACATTTCAGTGTATTTTCAGCTTTTCACATTAATGTGAAAGACATCAAAAAAGCTGTACATTTCGGCAATACAGGTTTTATTTACAAGTGTAATTCTGTTTTTATTTCTCACTGCTTCAGTGATTGTTTATTGCTCCAATCATGTGTTTTGTTTTAGTTGGGAAAAAGAAAATTCTATATGTAATATACTTGCATGCAATTTAAAACATAATATTCTTAAATCTTTTTGTATTAAAAAATATATCTTACAGAAATATGTTCTGTTTTATGGAAGAAAAACTTTATTTCAAGTAAATGTTTAAACATATAGGTTGACCCAGTGAAAAGAAGCTGTTTGTGCATTGTAAATTTTAGTTGACAGTTTTTAAGTTTTATTACCTACTGGTTTTCAATTTATGCCACTGAATTCTATCAGATTTTGCTCTCCAAGTGTTATTATTTCCATTTTTTTTTCTACTAGTCATGGTCTTACCTTTATAATAGAAAGTCAACTTGAATCTGAGTAAGCCCTCTACTAATGCCATCTTTCAACCTCTCTCCTCTACTCTGCTATATCTAGATTGTACAGTATCTACAACTCCTTGATACAATTAATTCTGCAAGGCAATTGCAGACTGTTTTAACTGCATTTGTACCTATTAATAATTTAGTTGTTAGTGCAAAAGAGAATACAGTTGCTGAATGATATCCAGATTTTGGAAGTTACTGGTCTAACATGTCTGTGGGATAGATTGTGTTGATCTTTTGCCAGTCTGTCTGTATATGTATCTGTCATGGTACCGTGCCAATGTGCCTGTCAGTTATATATTGACTTTCTACCTGTATTTATGTGCTGATTTAGTTGGAAAGTGTTGAAGTCATAAACGACCATCCGTCCATTATCCAACCCGCTATATCCTAACTACAGGGTCATGGGGGGTCTGCTGGAGCCAATCCCAGCCAACACAGGGCGCAAGGCAGGAAATAAACCCTGGGCAGGGTGTCAGCCCACCGCAGGACACACACACACACACACACACACACACACACGCTAGGGACAATTTAGAATTGCCAATGCACCTAACCTGCATATCTAAACATCTCAGGACAAATGCATTTAAATGTAACATGTACTATCCCATCTTCACAAGTTGGTATATAGTATATATGCAGCTTTGGACATGCGGCAGTGATATTTCCTACATTATGATGATTTGTATTGTTCTACTGGTGACTGCTGTCTTAGAGGAAAAGCATCAATCACACATGATTTATTTGGCTGATAACATGAGAGAATTTAGCGTGAATGACCCAAGACATTAATGACAATTCAATTTTTTATTGGTTTTGTTAGAATATGGTTTTTGTATGCTGTGAACTAGCACTCTGCCCAAGGCTTTTTTCAGTCTTCCACCCAGTCCTGCTGGGCCCCCTGAGGATATGAAATGGATTTAAGCAGGTTTGAGTATTTTATATTTGTTGTTTGTGCTGATTACATGGGGACAACAAGGTGTTACAACTGTAAGTTTGCCTTAGATAAGCATGGACTTGGATTCAAATCTTTATCTGATTATAGTCTTTGCAGAGTTTGCTATTTGTATCTTTATCCAGGTAGATTTTCCAGTAATATTACAATTTCCTTCATCATGCCAAAGACATGCAGTTTAAGATTCTTGGAATTAAAGCTGGCCTGTTGAACTAGAATAACACACAGTGGTCTTGAACTCAATCCCAAAGTTTCCTGTGTTGCAGCTGATACTGCAAACAAAGATTCTGGTTCTCAGAGACCCAGTAATTAAAAAATGTGTTTCATTTCTGCAAATCTGCTGGTTAAATCAGTTACTGGGGTAATTTATGCTTTTAATTGACATATTAAAATGCTGATGGTTGGCTATATTTACAGTCCATATATCCATTCTTAAGGCACTTAATCCAATTAAGATTCACATTGTTGGAACCTAATGCATAACTAGAACCAGCTCTACACAGGACAGAAGTTCATCGTAGGGCACACTCACCCACGCTGAGACAGTGTATTAACAACTAACCTAACACACATTACTTTTGGATGTGAGAAGAGAACCTCAAGAAAAATGGAGACAGGCATAAAAACCAGTATCTCAACATGTAAGCACAGAATTCAGTGCCTGTATTTGTTTATGTTCAGGCAGGGGATGCATATAACTTGGTACATTTTATAAACATTGTTTTCATGGCTTCAGATGTTTTGTCCTTATCTGAAGTGGAACTTTCTTTCAACTGACGGTAATGTGGTTAAATTCTGATTTATACTGCCATTGTCCTTCAGCGGAGAGAACTTTTGTTATTTTAAAAATTATGTAATTTGTAAATAAATGACTAATTTCCCATTAGTATATTGAGGCAATGTATAAGGAATATTTATAGATATCAGAAGCATTAAAAATCTATACGTGTCATCAGTGTTTACAAATGTTTTTCCTTTAAAAGTTTGGCTTTATATTACACCTTTTATACAGAAATACATCTTAAAAATGCAGTTTGTTAGCTATGCCATCATAGTCTTTATTAATTTAAAGTGTTGCAAGTCATGATTTCAACTGGATTTATCTGAATCTTAAATTTTACAGTGATTATAATGCACTTGAGCTTTATTCCTTATGCTAGAACAAATTTATTTTCCTTTAAGTATAAGGGCCATCTTTCTTTTGTTCTTTTGTTTCTACCCCCCACCTTCCTGGCCGTCTCTCGCTCCCTTCATCCCTCTCTCTGTAATCCTCAAAAGCCACCCCCTGTTCCTTGGTAACAGCTGAATCCCTGGCAGCCGCCACAGTCCTGCCAGCCCGTGGCTCTTGTGGCTTGGTGTCATTCACTGTTGTCCATATGGTGAGGCTGAAAGAGCTTCTCTAGAGAGTTGTTAACACTGCGTGGTCTGACCTCCTCACACCCCCACAGCTCCCAGAGTTCACCCATGTGCAAATGTTGGCTATTTTTTCATATTTAATGAAGTTTGATCATAAGCATTATTTCAAGTGATTGACTGCTCAAGGCCATCTTTATTATTTTATTTTATTTGTTGGTACTGTTTCCTTTGCAGTCTAATTGATAAAGCCTTTTTCTGTTCTTCATCTGTCTCTTATTTCTTCAGGGCATTCCTCTAATATGGTCTGTTGTAGTTAATACTCAAGATTTATTGGTCCCATTAGAAATATAAATTATCTCCTTTTTCTTTCCACAGGAAACACTACAGACTTTGACCAAGTTTTGTTTCCCCTTCAATGTCGACAGGTACTGTTATCATTTCAAACTTCATAAAGGGAATCTGTCTTAAAACCACTGCTGAAAATAAAAGTCACATATTAGCTTAATGTTCTGTCTCTCTAATGATGATTTAAAGTGTTCATGTGCAGGGAATATTTGGAGTGTTTTTTTTTTCTTGCTGTCCATTTTAGTATGCAGAAAAAATTAAGAGTTCAAGTAATCTGATTAGTTACAGGTGAAAGCTTGTGACCTCAGAAGATTTCCACTTTCCTTGAGTATAATGCTCTTGAAAGTAAAAGTATTTTTAGAGAAGTTAACACAGTTTTGGTAGGAAATGAAAATAATAAATGTTTGAAATATTGTGTTAATTAGCTTGGAATGCATATGTAATCCTTTTTGTGCACTCATTTTTCCATGTATCCATTAACATAATGTTTTATTTTGTTACTTTCCAAGATTGAAGGTAGTGTGTAATAAAAAATCAACACACCTGACATACCTTTGCACAATATTGTAATACCAGCTATCTCCAGTCCTTATTGAGCGTATCATTATTATGAAATAAATACCATTTGTCTATTTTACAGTGAAAGAGAAAAGACAGGTTATAGATTGATTAATAATCTAAACATCCATCCATTTATTTAGCAGTCTTCATTCATTTTAAGTTCATTGAAGGCTGAGAATTTTCTGACGTCATTGTGTACATGACAGAAATCAAGACTGAACAGGTTACATGTTTGTCGCATGGCACACTTCCATATCTCAGGCCAGTTTACAGTTGCCAGTTCTTCTGTCCTGCATGGATTCTGGATGAAAACCAGATTACCTGAAGAAAAGAACACTTAAGAGAGTGACTGGACCAGAGATTTAAACCGAGTTTTGAGGAGTTATAATATAGTAGTGCTAACCACTGTGCCATACCGCTGCTCTGGAATAATAATAATTTATTTTATGTGCTGCTTCCAGGCTCAACATAGAACACTAATATTACATATATTTTATTCATACATTTTTATTTCTCTTTCAAAAATTAGCATGAATAAAATGCGTTATTCAAGGTCAGCAGATCTATTATCATGATGCTAATTTTACTTGCACTTTTTTTTTTTTAATATATTGTTAGTTTCAAATATTTGGATATTAGTTGCATTTAACTTCAGTCCTTACCTTGAATAATGTCTTAATTCAGTATTAGATAATTTATCTCTTTATTATAATCTGTGCATGTTATTCATGGCTATATCTCCAAACAACATGTGTTTCAAGATAATCTTTTAATATAGTTGTTTTTTGCAACTGTTCCCTTGTTCCTCAGCTGTGGTTTTATTATCTGAAGTACATTTTAACATGTAGTAAAGCTTTTTAGTTTCTTAAAAGATATTATTGTTTCTGAAGTGTAGAGTTGGTATTCCTTTGGGATTTGCAAGTAAGAGTTTCATTTATCCACCTGAGTTAAGAAAATCAAGGGTCTTAAAGCATTCCCACTTCAACAGTCAGATAATAGAGGAGGAAAGGTATACATGTTGTGAGGTTTAAAAGTTCCTTCTAGTTCAAGATGTGTGATAGCTCGAGGATGTAATTTTGAACCCTGCAATGCAGCAGTGCTTGAAACTCTAAATAGGAAGTGCAGTAAACTGAGGTACATAAAATTCATTTCCGAAAAAGCAGTCTGCTATTTAATTAGAGCAGATGTGTACTTTATTAAATATTAAGCCATCTTTTGAAGATCTGATAAAGAAAGGTATGATACTATAATGGAGATGCAAAGATAATAGGAAATAAACATTTTTTTTTTTTAAAACTATTATGATCTAACATATCTTCTTATATAATTTGCCACCATGGCTGTCCGTTTGTCTGTCCAGGAAATTTGGTTAACATATACTACGTGACGTCTACTATCCGATTTCAGGGTGATGATTCACCTTCAAGGGTATTCCACTTTTTATTTTCATTTTATTTTATTGTAGAATCAATTCTCAGCAATGGCCAGCAAGTGTATGGACGCCGTTCTCATCCATACCACCTTCGTCGTCACTTCCCCTTCCTCTTCGTATCTTAAATTATTCTTCAGGCAGATTGAAGTCTTATGTACCAGCTTAAGTGAAAAATATTTGTTAAAAAAATAACTACAGCCTTAGTGCTTCAGTTAAGAAGATAATTAATGCTTGGGGCTGTTAATCAAATATACTTTATTAGCTGATGATCAGGACATGCCACCCCCTGATCAAAAAACTAAATCTTTAGAAGTTTGGTCTTGAGCATTCAGGTGGTAACATCATGTCTTAGACAAAAGATGTCAGTTTTGAAATGGCCATCCCAGCAAGTTCAGTCCATTCAGTGCACCTACAAATTACAAAGAGCCCAGAGCTACATCCTTGAATATGATAAATATTTGGCCTTTGATTGTTATGAGCTGTAATATTTATGGCACTTCATGTAAGATAGGTTTGCAGTGTTGCATCTGAATGAAGAATAAGACATATGGAAGTATACCATTTAAAAGTGGAAACAAAAATTAGTTTGTTTGGTTATAATGCAGCAGATCAGTGTTATGATCATTACAAGAAATTCACACTAATTATCAAACATTGTGGTGGAGGAATTAGAATTTGTTTTTTATTCGATGCCTCAAGGCCTAGACACCTTATCACTTGCCTGTTGATAAATTTCCCTTTATATTAGACTATTGTAGAGAACGATTTAAGACTGGCTTTCTGATAGCTAAAATTTGGATGAATTTGTATTAAACAACAGGTCAATGATCCCAAGCATGGCATTAGATCTACAGCTGAATACCTGAAAAGGAAAACAATATTTCTTTGTGTTTCCAGCAACACTTGACCTCAAAGTCCTCAAAGAATGCAGCACAGAATTCTAAAATGTACCCAAAAGTGGTCAAAGTGTCCACTAGAGAAGGTAAAGACCGTCAAAATCCTTAGCTAGTCATACACAAGGGTAAAAGAAAAGAATCTTTATAAATAAAAGATATATTATGAACAAAAATGCTTTGTCACATGAAGTTCCAAGGGTCACAAATAGCAAACACAGTTCCAAAATGAAATGCAAGAGAATAGTTGAAAACCAGACCAAAACAGGTCAGAAAATAATGAAAAATCAGTAATTATCAAAAATAGCAATACATACAAGTGAGCTCACCAACCACTGGTTTAAAGGCAGAGGGCAGTCGCTTGACAGTGATAGCCAGGTGACCCTGCCTCTTGAGGACCCAACCACAAAACACAAGGAACATAGTAAAAGATATATAGACATGTAGGAAATAAATGATCAACAATATTAACAGAAACAAAATAATCAAAAATGAACAAAACAGACATAAAAGAGGAATTTGAACATTTGCCATGGGGAAACACATGTAGCAGTTTCTGAAACAGGCCCTTAAGAAAACTATGTGTGAACAAAGTGTTCTCAAACATCAGTGAACTAATGCAGTTTTATAAGCAGGAGTTGGCTAAAATCCCTCCTATATGATATAAGAGGTTGAAAAACATATGCAGAAAATGATAATTTCCTATTTGATAATACAGTAGTGACCAAATGTTTTGGCAGTGATACAAATGTTGTGTTGTGCAAAATTTGTGGCTTCAGTTTTTGCGGTGGCAATTTACATTGTTTTTATATTATTGTGCAGAGTGATCAGATGCATATTAATTCACTGCAAAATTCTTTATTAGCATAAAAAGTTAACTTTATCAGAAAGCTAATTTTTACTTATTTTGTCCTTGGCATAAAATGATCAGCTAAAAAGGTCCTTCAAGCACCCAGGACCGTCTCCTCCTGAAGAGTCAGCTACAGAATCATGTTGCCACCAGTGCAAAGCTTGCTCAGTATTGGCAGCAGATGGGTTTGAGCGCTGAAGAGGCAAAGACTTTTGGACAGCGGCCTTATGCAAAGAAGGGCAGCAAAGAAGCCACTTCCTTCCAAGAAAAACATCAAAGACAGACTGAAATTCTGCAGGAAGAACAAGGATTAGGCAGCAGAAGACCGGTGCAAAGTTATTTTTCTGGTTGAATCCTCCTTCAGACTGTTTGGGATACCGGGAAAATTGATTGTCCTGAGAAGGAAAAGGTGAACGCTACCATGAGTCCTGTGTCATGCCAACATTGAATCATCCTGAGACAATCCATGTATGGGGTTGCTTCTCATCCAAGGGAGTGGACCCTCTCACAAGTTTGCCCAAGAACACTGCCATAAATAAAGAATGGTATCAAAATGTCCTCCAAGAGCAACTTCTCCCAACAATCCAGGCACAATTTGGTGATGATCTGTGTATTTTCTAGCATGATAGAGCACCATGTCACAAGGATAACAAAGTGACTTGACGATCATAACATACAGTATAAAATGAATAAAAAAAAATAAATAAAAAAATCCTTTTACACTTACAAAATGTTTATAATTGTTCTTGAGTATACCATCAAAACAAATTTTTGCTGTTGAACCATGGACCATGCACTTCCTTATATCTGTTTTTTTTTAACCAGTTGGCCTGCTTTTGTTTAATAAATAATGGCAATAATCTTGTGTGGCATTTTCACCTGATGTTTCATGCATCTGTTTCTGATTAGGTAATGGTTTGATAATTATTAGTTGTACCCAAATGTATACAACCAAGTAACTGACAGAGGCGCTTCTTTTGGTTTTCATATCACTATACATTTTCCTTTATAGAAAATTTGCTGAATGCAGTCAGTGATTTTTAAAAGTACATGAAATACTGATCTGTGCTGAAAATGTTACTTGTGTCATATATTTTTTTTGTTTTAAAGGGCTCCATGGTAACATTTATTGTGATAGCCATTATTATGAAATAAATGCTGACTTTTAACCTAACGTTTGTGTAATAAGCAGACAGTCATCAGTTTATATAGTAACTTTCATTGTCTACAAAATTAGTTAGCAAAAACCTGTTACAGAATGCATTAAGTGAGCACTAATAAACATTCTAAAGGTAACCTTTGGAATGTTGGAAATAAAGAAGCAATGCTAATGAACGTGAGAGGGTAAGCTCAATGAAGACATCCTATATGATTTTATTTTTTTTTATATAATACACACAGATCCGCCTATCAGAATCTGATGCTGAATTCGACACATATCGTAACTGGTAATTTTACAAGGGTGTTTCAAACCATGGCTGTGTGTCATAGTGGTTAAGGCTTTAAATTTTTAAACCATCAGTGAGCAAGTGCTCCAATTGGATAAACAAAAAAAAAATTGCAAGAAATTTTATCTCAAATGTTGCTAAGTTGCCATAGATAAAGGCATCAGCCAAATAAGTAAATGTAACGTTATTTAAACACTTTTTGTAATTGAAAAATTTATTAGTTTATGCTTTGACACAACATTCTTGTGTGAGTTTTTTATATTTTAAAGGAAAAATGTTCTTATGAGAACATTTAGTGCATTCATGCATAGAATGAAATTGAGCAATTCTTCTGCAATTGAAAAGTGCTGGACGTTTAACACTATGCCAACTTTTTAGTCTGGACCTCTTAACACACAGGTCAGCGCCTAAAGATCAAAGAGTGATATGTAAACACAACTATACTGAAATTACTTATGTCCTAAGTTGTCATCTAGTCATTTAAAAAAACTCTATAAACTTTTTAGTAAGGGATGGGTGATCCATAAGCAAAAACCTTCTGTGTTTTAGACTGGTGAATGCATATTGGAGCATTCGATACTGCTTGGTAGGCCATGTACATCTATCCATGATTTACTGGATGCCAAAGACTGCTCATCTTTAGAGCTGTGTGTGCACAAATGAGTTCTGCTTGTATTTTAATAATGTAAAAGTGAAATCCAGTAACTCTCCTTCTTCTATCGCTTGCTGGTGATGGCCTTTCTTTATTTTTTGTCATCCAAACTTTTCTTTGGTTTAAAATATTTTACATGTTGACATCTGAGACTGTAGTTACAATTAGGTGATTTTTAATTTATTACACCAATTCTCAAATAATGTGCAATGATTTATGAAGCAAGAGAAAGACTGAGCCCCACACAGCAATTAAAAACACTTTCTTCAATCACAGTGACACTGTCAGACAAATAAGTTTCTTAATTAGTTTTAGTGTAGTACTTTAATGGTATTATTTAATTTAGATTTTGTTATTTTTTTCTATTACTTGTTAGTGTTTGTTTTTTTTACTGCAGTATTGCAAAGGCCTCACATCTCTTGAGAGTAGGATAAATTCATTTGTATTTAATTTAAAAGTATTTTAAAAGTAAAATGTAAGCTTTACTTGCAATAAATTTAAATACTTGAACAAGAGAGCCCCTTTATATTAGTATATTCAATATATGCATAATAGTATGTGCAAAATATGAATTTAATTATGTAATTCTTCTTACAATACCATTAAAAACACATTTTTGCAATATTAATGTGAATATTGTTTAGCTTAATGTATTCATTGTCAAGCACTTTCTTCCTTTTGGCACCACCACTCCTCCCAGGCAACCTTGTCCTCCTCCACCTGAGTAGGCCTCTGAATAGTGGTCGCTGGCTCCCTTTTATTGGCTACCCAGAAGTGCTCCAGGTGCTTGTTTGGCAACATCCGGCTGCACTTCCAAGTAAGATGAAACCAGTGCCCAAATGGGGCCAGCAGCTCCTGCTGCAGCACCCCCTGGCGGCGCCTGTGGAACCCCACAGAGCTGCACAGAACTCCAACCCCCATGAAGCCCTGGGGAAGTCAGAGGCACCGCTGCAACCCAGGGAGGCTGCCATCTAGTGTCCAGGGGAAGATACTGGGCTTCCCACCCTTGTCCCCCTGTCAGATGTGGTGAAGGGACGTCCCGGCCATACGTCACAGTATATAAAATCTCTAAAGAGTACAAAAATTACTAAGATTGCTTTAACATATTAAAGCCTTAAGAAATGTATATTTGTATTTCAGCTGCTCATCCTGCTTAAACACTGTGCTTTCCACTGTACAATTCACCTTGGATCCTTACATGCAACATGTTTGTCTTAATTGAAATGAACATTAAACAATCCATATAACTAATTTGTATTGATTTAATACAAAACATTTGCTTGCTACTATAATTTTCAGTCATAGATATTCAACATATAGAATCCAACTTGATATTAAGTCTGCACTTTTTGGCAACAACAGTTATTTGCCCAGGATTATGCTGCTCTATTACTAAAACAGAAAACAAGCCAACAAGCAAGAACATACACACTAGTACTGGGGGAATTTAAGCAAAACATCCATACAATCCATGGTCTTTTTCCTACTAGGGTAATGATGATATTTCTCCAAGTGAGACTTCAAATGTAGTATGTGTGAAAATAATTTAAAAAAATGTAACAGTAACATCAGTCCATATTCAATGATGGCAGTTATTCTGTAATTAAGATCAGGGTTTAAAAAGAAAAATTGCTTCCACTGTGTCTTTTAAAAATGTAATATACAGTATATATTTCAGTAAATTTAATGAAGTAATCATGAGTAATGGGTAGTTCGGGTTAACCCTCTGAGTAATCCAGCATTTATTTGGTTAGTCTGATACATTCACCAATACTTACATCATTTGCATAAAGAAAAACCAACATATAATGAAGCAATTTGTATCACTTGTTTGTGAAGCTGTCATATGCAAGGCATAATCAGAAATGTAAAATAGTCACATCTAAGACAGACCAAACCAGAACAATGGATTCTGAAAGTCTCTTATCAAAAATGAACAATTTTGAAAATACAGTTGTACCTTTAGGAAACATGGATGAGCTGTAATCCATTTCACTTGAGGTAATGTTTTCCTTAAAACTATGAAACGCAAAAGGTTTTAGTCTTCCTTCCTAAAATTATGTATGAGGATTTTGTGTCTGTATATTTACTTTCCATCATTAAATATGATTTATTTTGTACTCAAAGGTATATATGCTTTTTGCTATATGTTATGTTTATATATAAATGTATACATATGCAAAATGCACAATAATAAAACATTAGAACTTGCCTTTTTATGTAAGTGTAGTGTTTTACAGAATGTCTTAAGAGCACTGAAAGTGTAAACAATTAAAAGTAGGCACTGTGTAGCTGATAATTTATTGTACACACTCAATGAATTTCAGTTGGACGCAGCTTTGCAGCTGTGTTTTATTCCTTAGATTACCAGCCTTTTCATGCACCTGAACAGGAGATAATATTGTACTAGAGTAACCCATGAGTAATTTGAAGATATTTTAATGAATATCAATGTATTTGAATGAGCTTTGCATTCCACAGTCTGATGCTGAAAAAATAAATAGCAGTGTGAGGAAAAAGAGCAAAAGATTCTCTCTTTTGTTATCTATGTGGATAGTATACAACTGTCCTATTAGAAGACTCTTTTAGTTTCATTCAGAACTGGATAATAATAAAATAATATAAAGCCAGGAAGGTAAGAGACATAAATGAACACTCTTCTTTTAAATGGATTTATTTAATAATCTCTCATTTGGGATTCACTTGCTTAATTTCTCTCTGGCAGTTATTGAGCGCTGTCGCCCTCTGTAGGCACTAAATGAATCACTTGGTATAGTACTTTCTCCCTACCCCCCTTGTTGTGCATGTTTTTTTTCCCTTTCTTTTTAAACTTAGAAACTAAAAATTGAGACTTTTAAATCCAGAGGGACAGTGTTTATCCATTGGGACGCAAAGTGCAATTTTTTTTGGTAGATTATTAAAGAAGAACTTTTGAAGAAGACAGATATCTTTGTATTTTTCATAAAAAAATAAACTTTTTTTTTTTAACCAAGTATTCCATTTTATTTATTGGTTTAAGTTAATATTGTAAATGTGAACAAATTAATAATGGCTGTAGAATTATCAAGGGGGCATTGTTCAAAAAAAGGGTGACATTTACAAATTCTTTCGTTGTTTACATATATTTTCTCTTATTAAATCATTGAGGAGTTTTGTGACTTGCTCAGGTTTACATTGTGAGCCTACATTTAGGATTGAGCTGGCACCTTTACAGTTTAGGCACAATAACAATGTATTAATTACTTTCAGGCACTGGAAGGATTTTATATATTTTAAACTTAAAAGTACTTTTTGTAGTGATATGATTCATAAAAGAATGGGAAGAGTTCTACTGGACTGCCAACTAGTTACTGTGCTATCAGAAAATGAAGTCCCAGTATGTGTTATGGGCAAGTTAGGCTTCCTCTTAATTAATTTGGTAGCCCATTTTCTGAACCTATTTTTAGAAGCAGGGGAGGGAGTAACAAGGAGGTTTTGGGTTTGAGGTTAGGTTAAGATCATGTTGAGGCAATATTGGGGGGAGAGATAAGACAAGTCTTGGTTTGGATACCAGCCCATTGTAAGACATCTACTGTAGTTGACTCCATGAATTAAAAATACATTACATACTTAATGATCTTCAGTGATTGCTCCAAAAAAATAGAGAAACGTTTTATTCGATAGTTTATCATTGTCATTGTCAGATATTTATTATGAATCTCTGTTTTTACAGACTGTTTGTTTACAAATACATGACACAGTCTGCTTCCCTTTTTTAAATTGTTCTGTACTACTGTTAAATCCAGAATGATCATTTTTAAAACCAATGGCACTGTAGGTGCATGTTTTTAGTGATATTAATTTAAGTAGTCATAGTTAACTAATATTGTATTCAGATGTCAATTCGTGAAATGATTCATATGAATTGAACTTGAATGATATGATTAAACTTAGCCTGCATTTTAATAATTAAAAATGCAGGCTAATTCAGATTCTTACTTATACTGTACATTGTCCAAATCGCAATGGACATCAGTGATTTACCTCATTTTATTTTAACGTTTCCCTTGAGGTGGAAGGTGTAATAACTGACTACACAGAGATGATGACACCAGTGTCCTACAAAAATGTATTTATTTCTAGGTGCATTCCTTTGGTGTTTCACAACATCTGCAGCTACTGAAATGGTTCAAGCACTGAGTATGGTTGAAAATACAAAAAATGCCACAATCCAAATTTCTTTGCTTTTAAACTTTTAATGAAATTCCTTGCAAAAATGGATCGCACAAAAAATAAAAAGAAAAATTGATAATATTTGGAAAAAAAAAAGTTCCTGTCTCTGTTTTCAATATCAAACTTATATTTTCTAGTTACATTTCTTTAAGTTACTATATACAGTGGGTACGGAAAGTATTCAGACCCTCTTCAATTTTTCACTCTTTGTTATATTGCAGCCATTTTCTAAAATCATTTAAATTAATTTTTTCCCTCATTAATGTACACACAGGACCCCATATTGACAGACAAAAAAATTTATTTTTGAAATTGTTGCAGATTTATTAAAAAAGAAAAACTGAAATATCACATGGTCCTAAGTATTCAGACCCTTTGCTCAGTATTTAGTAGAAGCACCCTTTTGAGCTAATACAGCCATGAGTCTTCTTGGGAAAGATGCAACAAGTTTTTCACACCTGGATTTGGGGATCCTCTGCCATTCCTCCTTGCAGATCCTCTCCAGTTCTGTCAGGTTGGATGGTAAACATTGGTGGATAGCCATTTTTAGGTCTCTCCAGAGATGCTCAATTGGGTTTAAGTCAGGGCTCTGGTTGGCTCATTCAAGAACAGTCACAGAGTTGTTGTGAAGCCACTGCTTCGTTATTTTAGCTGTGTGTTTAGGATCACTGTCTTGTTGGAAGGTAAACCTTCGGCGCAGTCTGAGGTCCTTAGCAGTTTGGAGAAGGTTGTTGTCCAGGATATCCCTGTACTTGGCCGCATTCATCTTTCCCTCGGTTGCAACCAGTCGTCCTGTCCCTGCAGCTGAAAAACACCCCCACAGCATGATGCTGCCACCGCCATGCTTCACTGTGGGGACTGTATTGGAGAAGTGATGAGCAGTGCCTGGTTGTCTCCACACACTGAGGAGAGGCAAGACACATGACAGCCCGCATGGAGTTTGCTAAAAGACACCTGAAGTACTCTGAGATGGTGAGAAATAAGATTCTCTGGTCTGATGAGACCAAGATAGAATTTTTTGGCCTTAATTCTAAGCGGTATGTGTGTGATCCTTCACTCCATCAAGTTTGGGGCTGCATGGTGCCTTGATCAGGTGGCGGGGGCGCTCTCTGAAGACCTGGAAAAGACAGCAGAGAATAGTAAAAATTAATATTGATTTTGGATTCCTGAAGAATATGATCATTATATGCTCATATAATCTATCAGGAATACAACTAAAATGTAGCTACAAAAAAAACATATTTTAGCAGTTTTTTATAAATGATCCACAGTACTATCGGTAAAATATTCCAGAAATTGGGTGCATAACAGCAAAAGGCCACCTAACCACGTCTTTTAAGTTTAGCTCTTGGAATTATAAGCAGACCTCCTTTCAAAGATCTAAGGTTACGACTTAGAGTGTAGGAAGATAGGCATTCCAAACTATAGGACGGAGCAGGATTATTTAAGGCTTTGTAAACCATTAGTAGTATTAGTGTGTTGTACCGTGTTGTACCGTGTTAGCCATTATGAATGTAGTGAAAAGTTAAGCAAAATGATACCTTTAATTGGCTAACTAAAAAGATTACAATATGCAATAGTGAAAAGTCAAGCAAAATGACACCTTTTATTGGCTAACTAAAAAGATTACAATATGCAAGCTTTCGAGGCAACTCATTCCCTTTCTTCAGGCAAGATGTAATACAAAAACTGGAGTTCCTTGTGTTTATATACACACTAGTACAAGAAACAACATTGGTAAATCTTTAAGTGAGAAATCTTAAATGTAAAAAAATTAATAGACTCCTTCAGGCTAGGGTTCATTTAACAAGAATGAAGAACAATATGTGGTCAAGATCTTTGGATAATATAACTGTCCAGCAAAGTCTTTTGAAGTTTCTAATGAGTTTTTTCAATACAATATGGATCTGTGGTCAGGTTGTCTGTGTCAGTCTGAGAGATGCAAACAATCCTCATACCTGGCCATAAAACTCTTGTCTCTATTCAAAACCGTGTTGCAATGTGTTAAATTTTAGCATGAGTTTAACTTCCCATTCTTTTCTCTCTTGCTTTGTTCTGAAGTTGCCAATAAGCCCTGTGACTTTAAAGTCCCTCTCACAGTGTCCATTGCTGTTGAACTGGACCGCTACAGGAACATCTGTGTTGCCATGTTTAATGTGGAACCTGTGTAAATTCATTCTGTGGTGGAGTGTTTGCCCAGTTTCTCCCACATAGAATGCAGTGTCAGGACATTTCATGCAGAGAATTAGGTACACCACATTAGATGATCTGCAGGAAAATGAGCCTTTATGTGATGTTCTAGTCGGCAGTGTGGTATAACTATACGGTCTGTATTATAAATGTGGGCACACGTTTTACATCTTTTCTGTAGGCAGGGATGTGTTTCATTTTCTATCAATTCACTTAGGGAGCTTCGGACAATTAGTTGCTGAAAGTTTGGTGGTTGTCTGTATTCCAGGGGGGGAGGTTCAGGAAATACATTTTTCAGTATTTGGTCATTGTTTAGCATTGGCTGAAGTTCTTTTATGATTTTTCAAAGTACTTTCAGATGTAGGTTGTAGGTGACAACAAGGGGGATGCGGTTCTTGTTTTTCTTTTTGTAGAAGGTTGTCTCTGGGTATGGCAGTAGCTCTTCTTATTTGAGTGTCTGTTGTTTTGGGGGTATAACCTTGTCTGATGAAATCTTGTCTGAGCTCCTGCAGTTGTTTATCCCAATCTGTTGGGTCTGAGCAAATACGATTGGACTGTATTGCTTGGCTGAAAATAATGGAGTGCCTTATATGCTTGGGGTGGAAGCTATCACTTCTTAGGTAGGTCCGTCAGTCTGTTAGTAAAGTTATGAGGTCTAACTTTTGCTGTATTCCTGAAATGAAAAATGTAGATCTAGTAATCTGGTTAATGTGTGATTTGAAGTTTAGGTCGGAGTCAATAATTACCCCTAAATTCTTTGTCCCCATCTTGACTTTTAAGCCTAAGGGAGAGGTCCACCTATTGTCTAAGACTCCATTAAGTGTCCATAATTACACTGTAACTATGAGTTATTACTCCGTACTTACTATGTAATACTCTGTAACGCTATAGTTAATTACTCAGTTGTCATTGTTTTTCCACAATTTATAAAATTACAATGTAATTGTAGGGAGGTGGGGGACATTGAGTCCGAATGGGCCATGTTCCGTGCCTCTATTGTTGAGGTGGCTGACCGGAGCTGTGGCCGCAAGGTGGTCGGTGCCTGTCGTGGCGGCAATCCCCGAACCCGTTGGTGGACACCGGCGGTGAGGGATGCCGTCAAGCTGAAGAAGGAGTCCTATAGGACTTTTTTGTCCTGTGGGTCTCTGGAGGCAGCTGATAGGTACCGGCAGGCCAAGCGGAACGTGGCTTCGGTTGTTGCTGAGGCAAAAACTCGGGCATGGGAGGAGTTTGGAGAGGCCATGGAGAACGACTTTCGGACGGCTTCGAGGAGATTCTGGTCCACCGTCCGCGCCTCAGGAGGGGAAGCAGTGCAGTGTCAACACCGTATATGGTGGGGATGGTGCGCTGCTGACCTCGACTTCGGGCGTTAGGGTCGGTGGGAGGAGTACTTCGAAGACCTCCTCAATCCCACTAACATGCCTTCCAATGAGGAAGCAGAGCCTGGGGACTCTGAGGTGGGCTCTCCCATCTCTGGGACTGAAGTCACCGAGGTGGTCAAAAAACTCCTTGGTGGCAGGGCCCGGGGGTGGATGAGATACCGAGTTCCTTAAGGCTCTGGATGTTGTAGGACTGTCTTGGTTGACACGCCTCTGCAACATCGCATGGACATCGGGACAGTGCCTCTGGATTGGCAGACTGGGGTGGTGGTCCCCCTCTTTAAAAAGGGGGACCGGAGGGTGTGTTCCAACTATAGAGGGATCACACTCCTCAGCCTCCCTGGAAAAGTCTATTCGGGGGTTCTGGAGAGGAGGGTCCGTCAGATAGTCAACCTCGGATTCAGGAGGAACAGTGTGGTTTTCGTCCTGGTCGCTGAACAGTGGACCAGCTCTTCACCCTTAGCAGAGTCCTGGAGGGTGCATGGGAGTTTGCCCAACCGGTCTACATGTGTTTTGTGGACTTGGAAAAGGCATTCGACCGTGTCCCTCGGGAATCCTGTGGGGGTGCTCGGGAGTATGGGGTACCGGACCCCTGATAAGAGCTGTTCGGTCTCTGTACAACCGGTGTCAGAGCTTGGTCCGCATTGCCGGCAGTAAGTCGAGCCCGTTTCCAGTGAGAGTTGGACTCCGCCAGGGCTGCCCTTTGTCACCATTCTGTTCATAACTTTTATGGACAGAATTTCTAGGCGCAGCCAGGGTGTTGAAGGGGTCCGGTTTGGTGGACTCAGGATTGGGTCACTGCTTTTTGCAGATGATGTTGTCCTGTTTGCTTCATCAGGCCGTGATCTTCAGCTCTCTCTGGATCGGTTCGCAGCTGAGTGTGAAGCGGCTGGGATGAGAATCAGCACCTCCAAATCCGAGAGCATGGTCCTCAGCCGGAAAAGGGTGGAGTGCCCTCTCAGGGTTGGGGGAGAGATCCTGCCCCAAGTGGAGGAGTTCAAGTATCTCGGGGTCTTGTTCACGAGTGAGGGAAGAATGGAGCGTGAGATCGACAGGCGGATCAGTGCGGCGTCCGCAGTGATGTGGGCTCTGCATCGGTCTGTCGTGGTGAAAAAGGAGCTGAGCCGTAAGGCAAAGCTCTCAATTTACCAGTCGATCTACGCTCCTACCCTCACCTATGGTCATGAGCTATGGGTAGTGACCGAAAGAATGAGATCGCGAATACAAGCGGCTGAAATGAGTTTCCTCCGCAGGGTGTCTGGGCTTTCCCTTAAAGATAGGGTGAGAAGCTCAGTCATCTGGGAGGGGCTCAGAGTAGAGCCGCTGCTCCTCCGCATCGAGAGGAGTCAGATGAGATGGCTCGGGCATCTGATCAGGATGCCTCCTGGACGCCTCCCTGGTGAGGTGTTCCGGCACGTCTAACTGGGAGGAGGCCCCGGGGAAGACCCAGGACACGCTGGAGGGACTATGTCTCCCGGCTGGCCTGGGAGCATGGGATTCTCCCGGAAGAGCTGGAAGAAGTGGCCGGGGAGAGGGAAGTCTGGGCCTCTCTGCTTAAGCTGCTGCCCCCGCGACCCGACCTCGGATAAGCGGAAGAGGATGGATGGACAATTTATCACTGATCCAAAAACAAGTGTACTTACATAGTTATGATGTATCTGTATCTTTCAAAATGTAATAAAAACATCAGGGTATGTAACTACAACTATGTAACAGATGTTCCAAGGTCTGAGCAATTTTAATGGAGAATTGCAGTGAAAATTGCATAGGTTTTCGATTATATTTCAAGATCTTTTTTAAATGGTGAAAACACCTTTGCAAAATGGTTAATGATTTTGCCTCACAGATCCATTATCCTAAGATGGAATTCTGTCTTGAGTATATGTGTGTTAAATTTGTACATTCTACCCATGTCTCCCTATGTCGTCTTCATGGGTTTTACTGTCACATCTCAGAAACATGTAGGTTGGGTTATGTGGCCATATGTGTGAGAGTATGACTGCTGGTATGTTTGTCAGTAGACCTTCCAATCGGATGGCTCCCCATCCTGGGCCGTTTCCTGCCTTGTGCCCGGTGATGCTTGGAATGGCTCTGCGCCCCTGTGTACCTTGATTGACTGATGCAAATTTGTCAGTGTCATGTTAGGGATCGGTACAATAATAGCCCAAAAAATTCAACAATAAATAGTGTAACACAACTACAAGAATGTGACAAATGCTTGTTTAAGCAAAACATGTCAAGGAGGTGCCTCTCTAGATTTTGCATTTTAAAAAAAGATTACCATTTAAAAAAGATTTTGAAATATCCTTGAAAACCTATGCAGTTATCATTTTAAAAGTGCAGATACAATGTAACTATGTAAGTGCAGTTGTTTTTGGATCAGTGATAAATTGTTACATTGTAATTATATAAACTGTGGAATAACAATATAGTTATAGGTACTTATACAAGTAATTACATGGTAGTTACAGTGTAATTATGGACTCTTAATGTAAAGTGTTACCGACAATTTATAAGAATACTGTGGTCTATGGTGTCAAATGCTGCACTCCAAGTATAAGAAAACAAGAACAGATACATAGCCTCTGTCTGCGTTAACCCGAAAATCATTTGCTACTTTAACCATTGACATTTCTATACTGTCATTTGTTCTTAAACCATATTGAAACTTCTGAAGAATAAAATGTTGAATCAAGTAATTATTTAGCTGCTTAAATACTATAATGAGTTTACTATGCCAAGTACAGTATCAATTAGCACATCAGAAACTTCATTGAAAAAGCCTGTTGGAAATGGGTCAAGGGGAGGGTTTCAGTTGAGAAATTATTTGATGTAGTTCTGACATTCGTGTCTCTGGTGACACATCCCATGAAGTCAGTAGACGGATTGGGAAAGCATACGTGTTTATGAGGTCGTTGGAAAGGGTATGCAGCGCTCCCAATATTTATGCAAAAGGATGAAGGTCTAAGTCTTTAAAGTCTGGTGTTTCCTATCTTGTTCTATGGTTGTGAGATATGGACACTACCTGAGATGAAGACTGGATATCCTGTTGTACTGTGTCTCTATGGAGAATCCTTGGAACCGCTGGTTTGACTTTGTATTGAATGAGTGGCTGCTCATGCATTGTGGGGGAAGGTCAGTTATGGTACTATGGCCATGTGGCATGATTTCCCGAGGGTGATCAAGCTTGCACGATCCTCATTGTTGAGGACCCAAGTGGCTGGACCAGGCCAAGGGGACGCCCACGTAACACCTGGGTGTATCAGATAGACAAATGCTGAAAATAACAACGTACATGTAGGCAAAATGATCATATTACCGGCCACATTTCCAGGAAATCCAAGATACATGCAACAAAACTATCAGGATGCCATGGCCACAGTGCGTAAATTTGGAGAGCCTGAATTATTTATCACTTTCACATGTCATCCTGCTTGGCCGGAAATTCTACATGCACTGTCCGATACCCAAAGACCAGAGCACAGACCTGATATTGTAGTATATTTTGGATTAAGCTGCAGGAATTACTTAGAGACATTCTACAACATCTTTTTGGGGTTGTTATTGATTATATTTACGTAATCGAATTTCAGAAGCGCGGCCTTCCTCATGCCCACATGCTGTTTACTCTTCACAATAATTCTAACAACCGGTCTTCAGCCACGGTCAAATGTACGTGGCTTTTTCTAGGGTTAAATCTTTCGACTCTATCTGACGTCTCCACCAAAACACCTATTCACAACTGCATCTTTCAAGAAGTATTTATTTCTTCTTGATTTCTGAATTCCTTTCTCACCGTTTTCTGTTCCTATTCTTACACCGCCATATGCTACGGCAGGCGTCGGCTAGTATAAAATTATTGACTTAAACTAAACAGACACTTAATTAATGGATTTCTGTTTGTACCATCCATCACGTTTGCTTCTTACCTAACACCAATGCTTCTGTAATAATTGCTGGCTTCCTGTGACCCTATTCTGGGTAAATTAAATTTATGCCTCAGCCTCTGTAGTGCTTAAATGTATATAAATATAATATCTGTTCAGTTATTCTCACTTGATTTGCATACTATGCGCATATGTAGCCTCTCCCTCACTAGCTACCTGTATCATGTGTGCAGTGATTTTTTATTTTTTGGAGTGGTGGGAATAAGCTTTTATAATTATTGGTATTATCCCATGTCAGTGCAATTACATGCTTATCGACATGTGTGTAATACTGGAATTCTTCAGGATGCTGCCAGTGTTATTCATAGATAGTCTTGAATTGTCCTCTAAACTACCTTTGCTACAGAATAGAGTGAACCCAATATCTATGCTCATGACGCAGATGATAGTCAGTACTGCAGTTAACCAGGATCAAAAGCACTAAAAGTCATAGAAGGCATTCTGGAATTACCTCACAATAGAAGAACATCTCAAAACCCACAAAATAGTAAAGGAAAATTAAGCAAATAATGTTTTCCCTCCAAAGCGCTGCTTTAAAAATGCTTGAAAAACATCTGAAAACTGCTTGGAAGAACTTCCAAAGTCAGAAAGAATGTTTCCAAAATGCCATTTAAGGAATTAAAAAAACACCAGAAAATGCTGGCAGTTGACAATGCACAAGTGTGAATTGGCCTTAAGTAACCTGACCCATATATATGTTTGGTAAAAATTATTTAATTTAAGAAAACATATTTTGTTGTCTAATTTTAAGCGTGTCAAACTGCCATTTTGTAGCTTCAGCATTATGTGGACTTTCTGAACTGATGACAATAAAATACATAATTTTGTACATCCTAAACTACAAATCATTAAAGTAGTAGATCAATAGAAGTTATATTCAGTCTTACTGATGAACATTACCATGTAGTATTTCCAATTAATGTTTTCAAGACAGAGAGTTTGATGTGATGTTTTTACTGCGTAGTCCTTAATGTCGCAAGAGAGTGGAAACCTGTTGTGTGTCAATTAGCACATATACGTAAGAATTTCACTGTACTCTGTGTATTGACAATGCTGACCTTATAAACATAATAGCAGGTGATTCAGTGAGGTCAACTGGAACTTAAACAAAGAAAACAAGCAGGTGCACTTAGCCAATGCTGTGGTCCTCTCAAGCAGATTTTTTTTTATTTTGTTATTTTTTTTATAAGAAACAGATGATTGCTTGGATTTTCTTTCAAGGAGATTCTTGTAGAGCATGCATAAAGGAAAGGTCTTTCCTTTCAATGTTGAAGAAAAAGCAAATGTTTTATTTTCTTAGAAAATTCACTTTTCATTTATTTTTTTTCGTATTTTATTCATTATGTAGGATTAGGTGTAGAACTCCCATATTATAATTCAGTGGACAACTAGGTGCACACCTACACATACATGCAAAGCAGACAGTCTTAGTTTCATACTGAAGCAGTTATTGTATAATTTGCACATGCATGTTTCTCTTGCTCCTCAAAAGTGTATGTGAATGCGTGTTGTGCAGCATGTGCAATTTACTCCTGCAATGTGCCCTGCATTAGGCTGGTTGTGGTGATTGCTAACATTTAAACAAGCACTGTTCACTAGTACCTGACTGACAAACAACTTACATGTGTTTCATCATGCAGTAAACAACACTAGTTGCTTTCCTCAGCCAAAGATTCACAGAATAACCAGTTCGCGTCTACAGAAAGTGGCAGAATCATCTGTGTGTCTTTTTTTTTTTTTTTTTATTTTCTGTTGGAAAATGTGCTGGTTTTTAAACTATTCATCATTGCATGACTTTGTTCCTCAACTGTAGTAGATGATTTAAACAAATATATGTGACAAAACCCTTGATGAATATAGAAATTACAAATTTTTTAGTGTCTAGGCATTGCAGAGTTTGGGAGATTGATAAGTACACTAAATTTAAAAGCTATTCTTTACTGGCTTGTGCTGTTATGAATGATTATTTACCAAAAAAAGTGTGATTTTGACTTGTCAAGTTTTACTGTGATTTTTAATGCCCCCTGGAAAAAACCTGTTCCTTGTAGTCTTGTACTGAAGTTAAATGTTTACAGAAAATGATAGGATTGATTAAAAAAGTCCTATTAAAATATTATTAAAATCATAATTTTTGCATCTGAATTAATTAAAAACACAATAACATAATGCTTTAGGTGCAGCTGTTCACCACCTAGTGCAAATACCTTTGTGAAGAACCAGTTAATTTAAGTTTGTGTGCATATTAAGAATAAGCTGCAAGTTTTTTTTCTCTATTGGTGTTACTTTCTGCAATGTTTCATAGAGGATAGGATTGCCTTTTCCTGTCAATACTAAAACAATTGAACCAGATAAGTTGAACTCCTGTGTGTATTGCATTTACTGCATCTCCGTTATACTGTATGAAGATCCCTTTGACCGGTTAAATTTCCTGTGCTAATGGCTGTACTGTTATAATGAATTTTGAGCAAATATAAGTGATGTTCCCCCCAATGTAAAAGGGCTCAGATAGAACCATTCCCTTGAATTCTTATAGATAAGCAGTATTTACAGTGTTATGTAACATGAATTACTCTTCTTTAACACAGATTAATATATATTGCACTAGTTTTTATTTACTGATGATCATAACACAACATTGAATCTCCCATTCTTTCGTTAATGCCACTGAAATACATGCAGAGTCTCTATCTGCATCTGTGTTAGGGGCAGGAATGAAACTTTGTGCAGGTGCATCGATACAGTATATCATTAGGGACAGTTACCCAGGGTCACTTATGATATTCACTATGGGCAAGCTATAAATATGGTCCTGTATAAAAAATATCAATTAAAATGAACAAATATTTTAAATATAGATTTCTTTTTTGACCTTTGCCACAATATCTTTGCAAAACTATTTTGATTTCTTTCTTGAAGAGAAGCACATGCACAAGCAGTGTTCTCAGCTATAAGTAAGAAATACATTTGTAAAGTAATGCAACCATAATATTGAAATAACAAAACTAAAAACTTTTTTTGAGTGTAAGGAATTAGATTTTGTGGTACAGAACAAAACAGTCTCCTAAAAAAGAGATTGGTAAGATTCACCACAATCCTGTGCAAGTTAATGTAATGGATCTTCACTGGAAGCAATTAGCCATC
Source organism: Polypterus senegalus (assembly GCF_016835505.1). Lineage (NCBI taxonomy): Eukaryota > Metazoa > Chordata > Cladistia > Polypteriformes > Polypteridae > Polypterus > Polypterus senegalus. The sequence continues at coordinate 12,856,925 of NC_053162.1, forward strand.
TGTACACTGGTTTTTGGAACTAATATTGAGAACAAGAAAACCCACCACTAAGTGAGGATTACTTGTCTATCTGCTTCTCTGTGACAGAGGTTTTTGCGATGTTTCGCTTGCTGCTGCTGGGTACATTCGACTGAAAATAATGTCTGTACTGTGCATTACTATTTTTCACCTTTAACAATAGCTGCTATATTTTCCTCTGCATCAGAGCTTCCTTTCTTTGTTCATAGGTAAAAAACTGAAGTTCCTAGATAAAAATGATCTAAAATTCAAGCATTTGTGGGTTTTATGTACCTGGATATCATCTGGCTATTCTTTAGAGACTTAAAAAAAAATTTATATATAAGGACACCACTTCTCTATTGATTATATAACTATCTTATGTAAGTGGATTTCTTTGGCATTTTTAATGCATTTTTAGCTAAATTCAGTGTATGAAAATGTGCTATAGAAGTAAATATTGTTGTTCATTTTGTTAGTGGTGGTTAGTCAAGACCAACATAACTTGAGACCTTTCTGTATATGACTGTCTTGTAATTTCAATATATGACAGAAGGTATGTTAAATCGATGTGTATTGATCCTATTTTTGTAAAAATTGATTTATATGTATGGAATGGTGTGTGATTTCAATAAAATCAAAAAGAAAAAAAAATTGCAGGCATAAAGGGATACTTGCTGACAAATATGCATTACGTCACTTGGTATTATGATGAAATGATGATTGGCTAAATTTTCAGTATATATGTTTACAGTATATGTTGACCGGGTTGAAAACTACACAGATGAGGATAACTTATTTTTATTATTATTTTTTTTAAACAAATACTTTTTTTAGAGGAGCACATTATCAACAACAGCACACCATCACTAATCTTCTGTGCTCCTTTATAAGATTTAAAGTTTAGCCATTAATGGCTTTTTTAAGGAATGTTCTGTTTTTTTTTATTTTTATTGTGGACAAGTGAAGCAAATAGTCTGGTGTAGTTACTAAGGAAGTGGACTGTTAATCTACAGTGTTGTAGATTCAGTCATCACCACTGACTGGAATGTGGTGAAATGAGAATATGTTGATAATTTAAAACTTAATTCACTGTCACATTACACATCATTTTGTTGTGGGTGTGTTAGATTTAGCAGCCGCAGTTGCTAATCTTGTCACTGCACCACCTCAAATTACATGACTGATAATCTCATATTATGTCACACTTCACCAGCGAGTGCTGATCTTCCATCACAGTCAGTTTGGCCATTTTTCTGTCAGCTCATAGCATGTTGGCGGAGCCAGCACTGTTGAAAGGGTTAACAAGACATCTTTCTCTTTTATTTGTGAGGTTCAAAACATGTATGTTCCTTATCTCTTGTCAACTCCATTCTTTGCAATGCATCGATCTTCCAGATGAGCATTCATTGGTTGTCAGCTCTCCTGCATACACAGCCTTCTTACATGACTAACAAGAAAATCAAATCGATACATGAAACCCAGCCACAGGTGATACATAAACCAGTGTGTTTCTTCGTGCTGGTCCCAAGCCTGGATAAATGGGGATGGTTATGTCAGGAAGGGCATCCAGTGTAAAATTTTGCCAGATCAACATGCAGACAACGATATAGATTTCCATACCAGATCCGTCTAGTCCCAGGTTAACAATGACCATCACCAGTACTGTTAGCCAACAGGGTGCTGGTTGGAAATTGGGCTACTGTTAGCCGAAGAAGAGGAGAGAATTGTCCGGATGAAAGAGGAGAGGAGGAAGGTAAAGAGAGTGGATCTGAGGGTAGGAACTTTGAATGTTGGCAGTATGACTGGTAAGGGGAGAGAGTTAACAGATATGATGGAGAGAAGAAAGGTTAATATATTGTGTGTGCAAGAGACTAAATAGAAGGGGAGTAAGACCAGGTGGGGATGGAAGGTGGATTCAAATTGTTCTATTGTGGTGTGGAGGGGAGGAGAAATGGGGTAGGGGTTATTCTGAAGGAACAGTATGTCAAGAGTGTTTTGGAAGTGAAAAGAATGTCAGGCAGAGTAATGACTATGAAGCTGGAAAATGGAGGTGTGATGATGAATGTTGTTGGTGCATATGCCCAGCAAGTTGGCTGTACGATGGATGACAAAGAAGAATTCTGGAATGAGTTGGATGAACTGGTGAACAGTGTACCCAGGAGACAGAAAGTGGTGATTTGGAGTGGATTTCAATGGACATGTCTGTGAAGAGAACAGAGGAGATGAGGAAGTGATGGGAAGGTCAGATGATAGTGGATTTTGCAAAAAGGATGGGCATGACTGTGGTGAATGCGTATTTTAAGAAGAAGGAACATAGGGTGACATGCAAAAGAGTCAGTCTGAAGGAGATTAAAGATTGAAAAGTGGTTACAGGAGATATTGTAGTTAGACAGCATAGGATGGTGGACTGTAGGATGACGTTGGAGATCAAGAAGCAGAGGAGAGTGAGGGCAGAGCCAAGGATCAAATGGTGGAAGTTGAAAAAGGAAGACTAAAAGGTTGAGTTTAGGGAGGAAGTAAGACATGCACTGGGTGGCAATGAAGAGTTACCAGACAGCTGGGCAACTACAGCAGAATTAGTAAGAGTGACAGCGAGAAGGGTGCTTGGTGTGACATTTGGACAGAGGAGGAAGGATAAGGAGACCTGGTGGTGGAATGGGGAAGTTCAGGAAGGTATACAGAGGAAGAGGATGGTGAAGAAGAAGTGGGATAGTCAGAGAGATGCAGAAAGTAGACAAAAGTACAAGGAGATAAGTCGCAAAGTGAAGAGAGAGATGGTGAAGGCTAAAGAAAAGGAGTATAAGTGGGTTGTATGAGAGGTTGGACACTAAGGAGGGAGAAAAGGACCTGTACTGATTGGCTAGACAGAGGGACAGAGCTGGGAAAGATGTGCATCAGGTTAGGTTAACAAAGGATCAGGATGGAAACATACTCACAAGCGAGGAGGGTGTGTTGAGAAGATGGAAAGAGTACTTCAATAGGCTGATGAATGAGAGAGAGAAGGTTGGATGATATGAATCAGGAAGTGCAACGGATTATCAAGGAGGAAGTAAGGACAGCTATGAAGAGGATGAAGAATGGAAAGGCCGTTGGTCCAGATGACATACCTTTGGAAGCATGGAGGTGTTTAGGAGAGATGACAGTGGAGGTTTTAACCAGATTGTTTAAGAAGGGAGGTGATGATTAGTGCACAGCAGTATGGTTTTATGCCAAGAAAGAGCACAACAGACGCAATGTTTGCTCTGAGGGTGTTGATGGAGAAGTATATAGAAGGTCAAAAGGAGTTGCATTGTATCTTTATGGACCTGGAGAAAGCATATGACAGGGTTCCTTGAGAGATATGTGATATTGTATGAGGAAGTTGGGAGTGGCAGAGAAGTGTGTAAGAGTTGTACAGGATATGTATGAGGGAAGTGTGACGGAGGTGAGGTCTGCGGTAGGAGTGACAGATGTATTCAACGTGGAACAAGATGATCCGCTGTGGCAACCCCTAATGGGAGCAGCCAAAAGAAGATGAGGATCTGGGACACATGAACTGAGGAACATTTTACATAAATGAATGTTTTATGTGTTCATTCATAAAGCTATTTTTCCTAATACAGTATCCTTTTTTCCATAAACTAATCAATGCTTAATGTAATTTTAAACTGCATGCCTATTTTCATTTGCCATTTTTGTACTGTTTGTACTTTACATTTGTGTACAATGCATTGGTTACATTTACAGGTGTCTACATTCACCACTGCTTTGGAGTTTATTTTAGAGAAGTGCTGCACCTAGGGAAAAGGAAAGTGAATTTTAAATACAAAATGTGAAATACAGTGGTACCTCGGTATATGTCCTTAATCTGTTCCAGATCCTTTGACTTATACCAAACAGGACGTATACCAAACAAATTTTTCCCATAAGAAATAATGGGAAAATGATTAATCCGTTCCCATGAAAAAAAATCCTATTGTTATTGGCATATTATACATTGATGGGGTTGTATAAAAATAATTTAAACACTGCTTAATACTAAAATACATAAATACAAAAGCAATTAGATGAAATAAATGAAAATTTAACCTCACTTTACTTTTTAATAATATTTTGTTTTTCACAATTGTAGATACCGTCGTTCTCGGCAAACGGTATGCAACAGTCATGTACCGGATACGCATGCATGCCACCTTCATACTTTTCAACAATCAGTTCAAATTTACATGAAAAAAGCGCAAAATCATGTTGTTACGATGTGGGTTTGCTGTATGCTCCCATCTGCTGTCAAGGAACCCTTGAATCCTACACCATCGGTAATGTGCCTCACTGCTAAGCTCATCGGTAACAACAAAACAAGGGGATGGTGAAAAAGTGCAATGTGCTTTTATTAAAACAGTCAACAAAACAAGGTGTTCAAATTAAAGTACAGTCTCCAAAGTTCCAATAAATAATCCATAAAATCAGAAGTGAAATGTGGAGGTTAAAAACAATAGAAAAAAGTCTTCATAAAAAAAACGAGGTTAAAATACAGCAGGAAGCCCTCTTTAAAATAAATAAATAAATAAAAACAAGAAGAAGCCCAGTGCCTTTTTACTTGGTGGCCCCCCTGCTTCCCAACAGGGGAGTCGCCCTACTTGCAGCTGACCTTCACTCTGCCTACTTCAGCTGTTCAGTTCACCTCTCCGATCCCTGGCTCCGGTAGGCTCCTCCTGACAGTGACTTGGAATCCACAGCGACCAGGGCGCCTACGCTGGGGAATACACTCGCCCAAGTCCCGACTCCTGCAGCGAGTCATTCTCCTTCCGGTCAATCCCACTCCATGATCACTCAGGGAGTGACCACTACTACTATTCCCTGGGTGTTGGCCCAACACTCAGGCTCCCTGTTCAGCTGCAATGCTCTCCTGCACTCACTTGCTCGCTCTCCTGCACCGGTGCTCGCACTCTCTCTCTCGTCCGTTCTTTCTTTTTCCTCCCCTTCTAGCCGACTCGCGCCCTAGGAACAATCACGGATGAGGATGGTCTCTCACAAGTGCACTTAGGTGAGAAACACCCACATCACGAATCGCCCTGAGAACCGCTTCAGCCACACAACCACTACACCCCCTCACCAAGCCACGAGCGTGGTGATTATTTATTTTAAAACTGGCCTTTGACAGGAGCTGTGGATCTGCAATACCACACGTGAAAATTCACAGAGAGTTATAGCGCGGGTTGTTCACTGAATGCTAGCAACTGGCGCACTGACGCTTGTGGGCAGTTGTGGCTTTATCTTGCAAGAGGTAAACAAGGGTAGTGCGCAGTGTTCTAGCATGCGAGTCGTATTCCAAACAAAGGTTGTATACTAAGCAAAATTTTTCGTGTCCAAGCAGGACGTATACCATGTTGGACTTATTCCAAAGCGGTCGTATACCGAGCTACCACTGTACTGTCATGCAGAAAGTGACCTTTGAAAAGGATTTTGGTGTTTATGTTGATAAAACTATGTCATTATTTTCATAGTTCTCTTACGCTTACAAAAAGGCAAATAAAATCCTAGGTTATATTGTGAAAACTGTTGGATTTATGCTCAGATTGTATTGTGCACATCTGGATTACACTTTGCAGTTTTGGTAATCATGCTAAAAAGATATAACAGCACTTGAAGCTGTGCAGAGAGCAACCATATGCATCCTAGAACTTAAGGGAATGTTCTACACTGACAGGCTTAGGGAATGTTGTACGCTGACAGGCTTAGGCAATTTTTAGTCTCAAGCAGAGGAGACTATGGAGGGGACCTAATTCATATATTTATAATTCTCAAAAACTCCGCCGACGCCTGGTCCCAAGCCCAGGGTGAGAAAGGAGGAGGGTGGTCGGCCTGCCACACCGATCAGAATCAGGAAACCGAAGAAAATAGGCAAGAAACCGCATGGATATACGACTTAATCACTTACAAATAAATGCTACTGCATCTGGAGCAGCCGATGCACCAGATTTGGGGACCAGGGATGCTGGTGAGAAGTGTGCTACTGGCCAAAGACCCAAATTAATTACACCAAAATCGGAAATACGAATCGCTGCGTGGAATGTGCGAACGGGACATCACGTCGGTCAAAATTGAAGCAGAAGAAAAACAACTATCGGAGTCCATTGTAGGGTGTGCAATGGAACTGTGCCCACCCATCCGTCGACAAACGCAGCAATGGATTTCGAACGATTGTCTCGACCTCATTGACCAGCGAAAACAAATGAAACACGTCGATTTCGAGCAGTACCGACGATTAAACAAAGAAGATCGACAGAAAATGAAATCAGAACGGGAAGCGCACTGGAATAACGTTGCGGCCGACATGGAAGAAGCAACGTCGAGACACGAGTACCGAACGCTGTACCAGACAATCCGACGGTTAGGCGGCAAAACTACATCAACGAATGACAATATTAAAAAGTCGGATGGAACTTTTGTTAACTCTCTTCATGAGCGCCTGCAGCGGTGGAGAGATTTCTTTCACCAGTTGTACAACCATGATCTGTCACAAGGTCCAGTGCCTGAACCACCGATTATCGAGCAACCGATGAATCAGTTTTCCGATACCGAACCAACAATCAACGAGGTGAAGACGGCAGTAAAATCTCTTAGAAATGATAAAGCACCGGGAGGAGATCAAGTAACCGCCGAGATGATCAAAGCCGAAGGAGACGTCTTATTACAACAACTCCACGTTCTCGTAACAAATATATGGCATTCAGACCGTGTTCCATCGGCATGGAAGAAAGCAATTGTTGTGCCTATTTTGAAGAAAGGTGACAGTCGGGAATGCAAGAATTATCGCGGTATTAGCCTCCTCTCGATCGTCAGCAAAGTTTTTATGAAAATCATACAATCGAGGCTACAGAAACATCGAGAGCAAACGAGTCGGGAAGAACAAGCTGGATTTAGACTACATCAAGGGTGCATCGACCAGATATTCGCTCTCCGTCAGATAACGGAAGAAAGAATTCGATGCAGTAAACGTACTTTCATCATCTTCATCGATTTCAAATCTGCTTTCAATTGCATCGATTGGACCAGTTTGTGGAGAGCCCTAGAGATCGAACATGTGCCGCTGAAAATCATTCATCATCTTCAAGCATTATACGACGGCTCAAACAGCAGTGTACGTATCCGGAATAATATGTCGGAGGAGTTCCCGATTCGAACTGGAGTCCGGCAAGGAGACGTTCCCTCGCCGCTTCTTTTCAACATTGTGATCGACACGATTATGCGAAAAGTATTTGATGGGCGACACGGAGTTTAATACGACGACACAAACTTCTTAACCGATCTGATGTTTGTCGATGACAGTGCTGTTTTCGCCGACACGGATACTGAAGCAACGGAATCTTTGTATGACAATTCCTGCATTGCACAGTCATACAGATTGAGAATCAGCATGGATAAGACTAAAGTACTTACAACAAACGGATCGGAAGCCAGAGTTTACCTTGATGGAACTCGAATCGAGCAGTTCAAGTACTTGGGATCACTGGTCACGGAAAAGAAAGCAGCATTTGCAGCTAAAGTTCACAGCCAGATCGGCCAGGCAACAGCAGCATTCGCTTCACTCAAGTGGTGCATATGGAAGCGGGCGAATATTACGATCAAAACCAAAATACACCTATATAGGACACTGATCCTTCCAATTCTTCTTTATGGATCGGAAACATGGACATTGCTCAAGCCGGACCTCAACAAGCTCGAGGCCTTCCAAATGCGATGCTTGAGACAGATGCTCCGTGTCTCACTCCACGACCACCTCCGAAACGAGACAATCAGAGAATGGTGCGATCAACAGGCACCAATCGCGAAGGAAATTCAAAACGTCGATTAAGATTGTTTGGTCACGTCTGAAGGATGGATGAAAATCGACTACCGCACAAAGTCCTATGGAGAAAACACCCTCCTGATTGGAGGATACAACAACAAGCACCGAAGATGACATGGTTGAAACACGTAGAGAACGACCTAAAGAACCAGCGACTGACAACAATCGAAGCAAGAACCGTCTCAACCGATCGACTACAATGGAAGAGTGTGGTGAATAGAGCACGGAATCCAGCGGCACCAACAGCAGCGTATTGGCTAAGAGGTTGACCCCCTTTCCAAGCGCCAGCTATGGAAGAAAGAAGATTATTCTCAAAGGCAGCAATTAAGTTGATCTGGCAGAATTATCTAAACTAAACTTCAAATGTAATGGTTGAATACACTGGTGGAAATAAAGGGAAGATCATTTAAAACTTATTAAAACTCAAATAATCTATAATAAACTACCAAGACTTTTAGTTGAAATAGATACTGTACCTTGACCGCCTTTTAAAAGTATCTGAACAAGATACTGGGAAAGCTTAGCTACTAGATAAACAGTGCCATTTGGTGGAATGAATTCTTTTCTTTTGATTGTCAAACTTATGTTCTTATACATTTTCCAATTACAGTTTATAAGTTAACAAGAAAATAAAATAACTGGGAACAGTATTTACATATTCTGAATTATGCATGGACCAGACAGCGACCAAACAATCCTGGCTGCCCTAATTGGCACCATCATTGATAAAACTGCACACTCCAAATCTAAATTACAGTGGGTTGTGAAGTCTGCTGAGAAAATAATTGTCTGTGCTCTTCCATCTTTAGCAGACTTGTATACATCTCCTGTCACCTAACCATGTCATAAGGATCACCATAGACTCATGTTACCCAGCTCAAAACTTATACCAAACACTGCTCTCAGGTAAACACTGTAGGTCAATTAAAACTAAAACTAACAGTCACCTTAGTAGTTTTTTTCCCCAGAGCCATAGCCTTTTTAAACCAGTAACTTAGTCTGTCGTCTTTGTATAGTCATGCTTTCTGTCATATAAACGTGTGTGTGTTTACAGTGTATGTGTATACAATACAATACAGTTTATTTTTGTATAGCCCAAAATCACACAGGAAGTTCCGCAATGGGCTTTAACAGGCCCTGCCCCTTGACAGCCCCCCAGCCTTGACTCTCTGAGAAGACAAGGAAAAACTCCCAAAAAAAAAAACCTTGTGGGGTAAAATGGAAGAAAACTTGGGAAAGGCAGTCCAAAGAGAGACCCCTTTCCAGGTAGGTTGGGCGTGCAGTGGGTGTCAAAAGAAGGGGGTCAATACAATACAATACACAGAACAGAACAAATCCTTAATACGGCTTAATAATAAAAATTTTAGAAATACGGAGCAGAATTTAACAGTAGATGATATCACATAATAAGATTTGGATATTTTTAGAGTCCTGAAGACCTCATCCATCAAGCTGCCTCCCCATTTGGCCATTCTACGGCTGAAACGTTGCTCGGTCAGCCAATCCGATGAAAGGACTCCTTTTACCTATGATTCCTGTGATCCCCCATCAGGGATGACTTTACCATAGGCAGGCAAACAACTTGGCAGGTGGGCCGTGGCACCAATTGCCACATTTGAGTACCGAGAACAGAAACAGAATAGGTGAGGGTTAGTAACAAATTATAACAGTCATGTTACTTATGTTTTAGTGCTAATGACTAACAACAGAGATGCAGTATGAACAGTTAATCAGCAGCTCTAGTCAGAATATGCTAAGCTGAAGTAGTGAGTCTTCAGCCGAGATTTAAAGGCTGGGACCGAAGGGGCATCTCTTATAGAAGCAGGAAGACCATTCCACAGTTTACGGGCCCTGTAACTAAAAGCTCGACCTCCCACTGTTATTTTATTAATTCTTGGAATCATAAGCAGACCGGTATCTTGAGATCTTAATGTGCGCTCAGGTTTTTAAGCCATGATAAGTTCAGACAAGTGAGCTGGACCTTGGCCATTTAATGCTTTATATGTTTAAAGGAGGATTTTGAAATCTGCCTTAAACTTAACCGGGAGCCAGTGTAAGGATTTAAGAACTGGAGTTATGAGTTCTTATTTTCTTGTTCTTGTAATAATTCTTGCAGCCGCATTTTGGATTAACTGGAGGCTGTATAAAGAGCAGTTTGAACAGCCAGTGAACACCGTATTGCAGTAGTCAGTCCTACTAGAGGTAAATGCATGAATTAATTTCTCAGAATCCTGTTTATTTAGAAAGCGCCTTAATTTCCTAACATTTTTAAGATGGAAGAAACATGTTTTGGACAACTTTGTAATATGTGCTTTAAATCAAATGCTAGAATCAAAGATAACTCCTAGATTGCGGGCTGATTCAGTAAAATTAATTGGGATTCCAACTGAGTTAAATGATGACAAACAATTAACAACTCTGTATTTAAAGACAAGTAGTTTTCATTCATCCACTCCTTTAATTCACTAACATAACTAATTAAAGACAACATCGGAGATACTTCATTTGATTTAAATGAAAGGTATAACTGGGTGTTATCTGCATATGAGTGAAAATTAACATTATGTTTCCTAATGAGAGATCCCAGTGGAAGCATGTAAAGTGAAAACAGTAAAGGTCCCAGTACTGAGCCCTCGGGACACCATATTGAACTTCTGTGTATAATGATGGAGTACTGTCAGCACATTTCTGTACATATTGGAATCGATTTGATAAATAAGAACTAAACCAAGCGAGCACGGGACCTGTAAGCCCAACATCGTTTTCTAGCCTGTGCAGTAAAATAGAATGGTCAATGGTGTCAAATGCTGCACTAGTCTAGTCTAACAACATAATTACAGTGGAGTTTCCTTCATCAGAGGATATCAGAATGTCATTTACAACCTGTGTTAGTGCAGTTTCTGTATTATGACCAGTGCGAAAACCAGACTGGAATTTCTCAAATAAATTGTAATGCGTAAGGTGTGACTGAAGCTGACTGGCGACTACTTTTTCTAGTATTTTAGAGAGAAACGGTAAATTTGAAATAGGCCTATAATTATTTAGTATGTGTGGGTCTAGGTCTGACTTTTTAAGTAATGGTTTAATGACTGACACTTTTAGTGCATCAGGTACGGTGCCATGCAGTAATGAACTATTGATAATGGTTAGAATAGGCGCTGCAAGAACATCCATGGCACTTTTTACTAGTTTTGTTGGCACTGGATCTAGGGAACAAGTAGTGGGCTTCATTTTAGTAATTAAAGTTAAGACTTCCTGCTCAGTTACAGGATTAAAATTACTAAAGTGCTGAATGCAATGTGCGGCAGGGTCTGCTAAGCTAGTATTTGGTTTGTACTGTGGTGCTGAGATCTGGGATCTTATATTTTTAATTTTCTCATTGAAGAAGTTCATAAAGTCTGTACTGCTAATATCTGTTGGTATTTTGCACTGTTGATCTGTGTTGATATATGTATGTGTGTACACACTATACACTCACACTTTCACTTGTGCATCATCATTTGCACATTTCCTTTTTAGTTGTATTATTCTGTGACTTTCTTTGACATTTTTTCTTTTTAACTTATGCTGTTTGTTATTTTTTAAGTAATCTTGTGTTCTATTATAAGCAACTCCAAATCTACCAAGTCAAATTCCTGTACATTAAGTACTGGTGAATAAATTAAAGTGATTCTGATTCTAGACATTTTATCATATCCAGTTTGAATATAATATAATGGATTGGTTGTGCACATAAGATTCTTATGGGTTATATATTGCAAAATAAGTAATTAGCCATTTAATATTTTTCCAACCTGTACAGCTGTCTATTTAGTGCTGCATGATACGTTTTCAAATAAGGTTACAAACTAATTGCAATGATTTATTTGTCACATATAGTTCAGGAAAAAAGGTGTTCTACAGCTCTAACTTGGATACATGTAATAAAATTAGTTGTTTTCTTCCTAAAACATATTTGCCAGATGTTCTAATGACAAATCTTAATTGTGATGACATGTTATGTGACAGTAAAATCAATTTAAGTAAAACCTTTGTAATATTTAAATTTGTGCCTTTTAGATCAGGCTAGGCTATTAGACCTCTCCTGCTTTCAGTATTCTTTGGTTTTGAATTAGACACATGTGTTTAAAGGAGCAGACGGAATAGAATTTGTTCAGTGCACTTTTATTATGGATAAAGCCAAACCCCCCACTGTTAAGTGAAGTAATGGAATATAGTATTATTAGCCTCCTGTGGAAACAACTCTGCCATTTACTGTAGTTGAAGCTCTTGTTGGAAGGGAGGTTGTGAGGCTGTCTGTTTAAGCTTGGGTCCTGTGTACTAAATAAATAAAAAAAGTAAAGTTCATGAAGCATTCTACAGTCTTATCTTTTGGAAAAATTGTTAATTGCTACTAAATGACTAGTTATTTTGGTTTTCTTTAATTTCTCTTCTATTTTAGATAATGCACATATTTCCTTTGCATGCCCCTTTTTATATAATTGCCCCTTGCTTTTGTTTGTATGTAAAGCACTATTACCTGAGCATTTTCATAACTTACTTTGGTAGTTTATAATATCTGAAATTTTCCAATACAATGTACTTGTTTGCAAAATTATTTTTGCCATCCATCCATTATCCGACCCGCTATATCCTAACTACAGGGTCACGGGGGTCTGCTGGAGCCAATCCCAGCCAACACAGGGCGCAAGGCAGGAAACAAACCCTGGGCAGGGCACACACCCACACACCAAGCACACACTATGGACAATTTAGGATTGCCAATGTACCTAACCTGCATGTCTTTGGACTGTGGGAGGAAACTGGAGCACCCGGAGGAAACCCACGCAGACACTGGGAAAACATGCAAAAACCCAGGTCTCCTTACTGCAAGGCTATTTTTGTAATTATCTAACCAATTTAGTTTGTTAGGTAATGTTGTTATGTTTTTTTTTTTTTTTCGTATTAGATAATAGCTTTTTCAGTTACAGGACCATAGAAGAGAAAATGGAGATATTTTCAGGTTCCTGTTTTATGGCTTACCTCGGTGATCAACACAGTGAAAAGAAAAATAAATGGTTAAATGGTTTAATAACTGATGCATTTGTTCTTCAGGGCTCCACATTTATAGATTGGTGTTTTTCTTTATTAAAAGTAATACATTAAAATGAGGTAGAAATGCATTACGGATTTATCTACTAGTAGTGTATAGTCTTTCCATAAGAAGTTATCGGTACTAGTATGTTATTGTTTATCTAAGTTACAAAGCTAATAATGAAGCCCTTCTTTGCTGGGCACATGATTTACTTTTTACATTTATTTTGGTATATTCTTTCTTTGTAGCCTTCACTGCACCTGTACCTCAGTAGCTGAAACCTTAGTATTAGGTTCTCCTCATTTGGTGTGTAACAGCAAGTGTTTGTCCTTGTCAAGAAACCATTTATTTATTTGTTTAAAATTAATCATAAAGACAAGCATGATAAACACCGAATTGAAATCTGCAGAAGATGAGATGACAAAACCTGGAATTTCTGCAAGAGTATATAGTAGTTAAGGATACAGATTGACTTTTGGTAATCTAACTGGTTAGATTAAACACAGCTGCATTTTGTATTCCAGAACCTGGACTGAAGCCCCCAGTGTTAGAAAGTACTATGCTGTACCTTAAAATAAATGAAGGAATAAATAAATGAATACTACATGTTTTTTGTAAATTATAATAACAGTAATAAATACATATTTATACATAGTGTGTAAGTGATCAGTATTCAGTTTGTGTCAGATAAAATGCAGTAATACTTTAAAGGGTTTTTCATGTACACGTTATTATTTTTTGTTTTTATCAGTTGTGCAAGGGATTAGATTAGGAACCTTATCAACGTTTGCTAAATTCAGTTGCTAGAACATTTTGTATGCCGCTTAAACATAGATACTGTTAGCATTAATTCATTTTGAGATCCACAAAATAGGTTAGAAGGCTAAAGAAACTCAAAATCGTAAACATAGCACAATTTTTTGTTTTTTTAATATATAAATAACAGCTTTCAGATAACACTAAAGATCTAGGTAACTGTGACTTCCCCAAAACAGCATTCTTTAAAAAGTGTGACTTGGTGTAATGAATTCTCTCCTTCTGATTGTCAAACTCATATTCTTAAACATTTTCCTATTACAGTTTCTGAATTTTGCTAACAACATTTTGTAACAACATTATTAAAACAGAAGTAAAAAGTTATAATTCAAAATGAATTTGTGGTTTTTATTTGGACTCTTTCTCCATTAGTGATCATTTGCAAAATAAAAATTAAAGTGAGGGTCATTTAAAGCCTTTGATGCCATTACCCATTAGAACTGGATCCTGAAGATAGAGGCTAAAGGTATTTGTGGTGACAAACATATTAAAATTATGATCTGCTTTAATAAGAGGCAAAGAGCAAGTCTAGCTGGTAAAATGCCCAAGCTATAAAGTTTCCATAATATAAATAGAATAGTATATAAACTGAAATAACACCTATGGAGGAACTTATATATGAATGTAGATGCAAAATCATTTCTAGTTATTGTTTTATTAAGGTGTATTAAAAATTGAACTGTGGTATGTAATAAAGAAGCAAATAAATCAGTATTATTCTACCCTACCAAAAATGTGTGTATTTACTGATATTAAGATACAGTAGATCTATATTTTCCAAGCTACCTTTTTTCTGACAATGTTATTGACTGGTGGATTTAGTGTCTGACTGGAAAATGTCTCTGACTTGTTATCTGAAGACAAAAGAGCACCCAAACTGCTGGCATTGTCCTTAATATGTAATAATTAGACTGCAAATTATATAATAGCTCCATGAATAACCTAAATGAACGCTCTTATAAAAATAGCTTTATTTGTGCCTGCCCTCTACTGTACCTCTGTTTTATTTCATTATTGCAAGTAATGGGTTCTCTCTATGGAAAATTATTGGTGCACCCAGGCAGGAGTTAAATTTACTGAGCAAATGTGTTTCAGAGATTTAGAGAACTTTCTGAAATTGTCAGGCTTCTGACAGAAATTGGGGAAGAGAATGAAAACGTAGACCTGAAAGACAGCAGTTGAAAGTTCTTCTTACTGGCATTGTATATAATTTGAGAGTGTTAAAGCAGCAACTGCAATTCAAGAAGAAGTGATCAATAAATAGGTAAATGCATTGAGACAGTTTAAAAATCTCACTCAAAATTTTCATTGCTCACTGTTGTGAAAGAGGCCTCAAGCATTTTCCCACTTTGAATAAAGTGAATGATAGGGGCTCGGTAAGGTTAAAGAATAGCTTAACTCATATTGATGCTTCAGGTGGTACATGTTTTTTTTTTGACAGTGTAATTTTTTTTTTAATTACAAACATTATTTGAATATCTGGTTAAATTATTACAATCCTAAACCTAAAGCACCACACAACAACTTTTCACATCCCTGGGAAAGAAGATGAAGATGATTTTTTTTTTTCTGATTTTCCTGTCAAGACTTCTGTAAATATAATAGGAATGTTGTATATTTTCTTAAGTATTAGTTTTCTGTCTTGAAATTTATAATGAGAGAAGGGTAACAGCTTTTCAAATAGGTACATCCATTGTAAATCTGTTGCAATATAAAACTATTGCTAAGAAATTAGAACAGTTAGAAATAGAAGTTTCAGTATTTGTTTCTGTGTGGCACAAATATTCAATTTTGTAAATACTGTGAGTGTATACTTATACAGTATAATGTGGTTAAGCTTGGCTGTTTACCTTGGTGGGGATAGTACTTTAGAAGTAAACTATAGTGTTTTAGAATTGGAAAAAAATTTCAAACAACCAAAAAAAAAGCAGAAATCCTCTTTATGAAATGATATCTTTTTAATTTAGTTAACTGAGGATTGAATTGCAGGACCTACTGTACATTTCTCATTATATCCAATCTATTAATCAGAGTCTGGCCTCCAGAACCTCCATGATAATTGTTACTAATTCGCTTAGGTTTTTGATGCTCATTGTTAGACTGTGGTAAATTGGAAATGCATAATTTATTTTTTTGTTTTTAAGGTTGAAGGGGAAATTAGGGTTAGGTAGTATAAATTGTGTTTATTGAATATCATGTTGCTTCAGATTGGTAAGTGCTAGCAAGAAGCTTAAAGTTATTTTTTCATGGAATCCTTAAACATTGACAAAGAGAAAAAGGTGTGCTTGCACACCTCATTGAGCCTTGTAACTGAGATTACAGAAGATTTTACTTATAGTATGTCACTATATTAGTCAGTGATATTAATAGTTTAACTTATCATTTCAAGTTTATTTCAGGTTGTGCATATTACAGAGAATGCAATAGTAATAAAATGTTTACTGCTGATGATTGATGTAAACATGAAGGATAAGATCATGTCAGTGCATTTTCAGAACTGCTTTTTTAAATGTTTATCAAATGTTTTATGATGTCTGTCACATTTCACTTTATGAAATTAAGATGTTGTTATGTTGGATCTGAGTGCCTGAGTGGATCCTTTTGGTCTTTACATACCTCTTAAAGGTGGCTTGCAACCCTTACAAAGAACTGCTTGCTGTTGCCACACTAAACAGAATTCTTTATGCAAATTTACAGGATTGCAGTTTTTACAAGATTGCAATTTTTACAGGTGCCCCTACCACTAGTGATAGAATACCAGCTCATACTGTGGGTGACTCATCCTTGGCTGATGCAACTTGTCAGCGCCATTACATAGTCCTTCAAAGTTGCTGGTCCCAGTAACCATTTTCAGTTTCTTGAAATGGCAAACAAATTTTTTAAAACAGCAGATGGTCTTTGTTTCTTCTGAGGTTGTTCAACTGGTGACAAAAACCCATCAGCAGGAGCCTTGAGCACTTTGCTGTTAGGTGGCAGAGAATGGGTGTTTAGTGTTGTGTTGTCATGCAGTGCAGCAGATGTGTTAAACACTGAACACTTATAATCTGTAGATTACAATTGAGTAGATGAAACCCCTTTTGTGGAGCTGCAGATATACCATTTTCTTGGCTGTTTTCCTTCAATGAACTGACATTGCCAACACCATTCTAGGTCTGGATCTCATCTTTGAGACTCTTACTCTATTGCTGCGCTGCAGCACCTTTGTGGTCTGCTTCATCCTTTGCCTGCACAGTTTTACTACTGCCCCTGCTTCACACGGCTCACCCGGGTTTAGTGGCAACTCAAACTGCCACACTTTTCCCCAGCTCCAGGATCTGGAAGCTTCACTGGCATCCATGCACCTAGGCCAGTAGACCTCAGCAGATGAATATGTATTGGTAGAGATGTAGAGGTAGCAGTCTCACAGCTGTCTTCCCCACTGTACTGATGGTGAAAACGGCACCCCAGGTCTCAGCCTTGAGACTGTTCAACATTAGCTAAGAAGAGCCAAGTAGGTCCATTATAGTCTATGCAGCACTCGGCACTTTGCTAAATCAGATACAGTTGTGCTTTAAAGTTTGTGAACCCATTAGAATTTTCTATATTTCTGCATAAATGTGACCTAAAACATCATCAGATTTTCACTCAAGTCCTACAAGTAGATAAAGAGAAACCAGTTAAACAAATGAGACAAAAATATTATACATGGTCATTTATTTATTAAGGAAAATTATTGAATATTACATATTTGTGAGTGGCAAAAGTATGTGAACCTTTGCTTTCAGTATCTGGTGTGACCCCCCTTTGCAGCAATAACTGCAACTAAATGTTTCTGGTGACTTTTGATCATTCCTGCACACTGGCATGGAGGAGTTTTAGCCCATTCCTCCGTACAGAACAGCTTCAACTCTGGAATGTTTGTGGGTTTTCTCACATTAACTGCTCGCTTCAGGTCCTTCCACAACATTTCGATTGGATTAAGGTCAGGACTTTGACTTGGCCATTCCAAAACATTCACTTTATTCTTCTTTAACCATTCTTTACTAGAACAACTTGTGTGTTTAGGGTCGTTGTCTTGCTCATTGACCCACCTTCTCTTGAGATTCAGTTCATGGACAGATGTCCTGACATTTTCCTTTAGAATTCTCTGATATGATTCAGAATTCATTGTTCCATTAATGAAGGCAAGCCGTCCTGGCCCAGATGCAGCAAAACAGGCCCAAACCATGATACTACCACCACCATGTTTCATAGATGGGATAAGGTTCTTATGCTGGAATGCAATGTTTTCCTTTCTTTTTATTTAAACCAAAAAATTCTATTTTGGGCTCATCCGTCCACAAAACATTCTTCCAATAGCTTTCTGGTTTGTCCATGTGATCTTTGGCAAACAGCAGACGAGCAGCAATGTTTTTTTTTGGAGAGCAGTGGCTTTCTCCTTGCAACCCTGCCATGCACACCATTGTTGTTCAGTGTTCTCCTGATGGTGGACTCATGAATATGAACATTAGCCAATGTGAGGGAGGCCTTCAGTTGCTTAGAAGTTACCCCGGGGTCCTTTGTGACCTCGCCGACTATCACACGCCTTGCTCTTGGAGTGATTTTTGTTGGTTGACCACTCCTGGGGAGGGTAACAATAGTCTTGAATTTCCTCCGTTTGTATACAATCTGTCTGACTGTGGATTGGTAGAGTCCAAACTCTATAAAGATGGTTTTATAACCTTTTCCAGACTGATGAGCATCAACAACTCTTTTTGTGAAGTCCTCAGAAATCTCCTTTGTTCGTGCCATGATACACTTCCACAAACGTGTGTTGTGAAGAGCAGACTTTGATAGATCCTGTTCTTTAAATAACACAGGGTGCCCACTCACACCTGATTGTCATCCCATTGATTGAAAACACCGAACTCGAATTTCACCTTCAAACTAACTGCTAATCCTAGAGGTTCACATACTTTTGCCACTCACGGATATGTGATATTCGATCATTTTCCTCAATAAATAAATGACCAAGTATAATATTTTTGTCTCATTTGTTTAACTGGTTTCTCTTTATCTACTTTTAGGACTTGAGTAAAAATCTGATGATGTTTTAGGTCGTACTTATGCAGAAATATAGAAAATTCTAACGGGTTCACAAACTTTCATGCACGACTATTGAGATCGTATATAGATGAGTATGCATGTTGTAGGACGACAATAGTTTGGTTCTTATTTATTATGGAGAGAAAATATGTTACTTGAGTATTTTACTGCAACTGTCTATTTTAAATACCATTGAACAATAAAATGTAGTAAAACATAATTAAAAGTAACTAAAAAATGTAATTACATTAACACCTTGTCTAAGACAGTATATCGTAATGCCCTTTTCTGGGGGGAGAAATAAAAACACCACATACAAGTGGTTGCAGCGGTCCCAAACAAAGGTTTTATTGCTCTTCCGCCTTAACTGGTCAGTGCAAACTCAGAAAAAAACAAAACTGCGGAGCTCAAAAAAAAAAGCATACGAAGAGCAACCAGGTGTCAAAATCTCTCAAACTTGTTTTTTTTTTTACCCCCTCCATACCTGTTTTTTTTTTTTCGCAAAAAAAAAAACCTTAACAAAACCTTAACAAAATTCTTAACAATTACCTGCCAAACCCCAAACAACCATCCCAGTGGTTGCTTTATTTAAGAGTGGCAGATGTGGCTCCTCTGCCCATCCCTCTCAGCAGCACTCTGAGTAACCTCATTTGCATGGCTTTTTAGAACATACTGTCCAGTGGCGTAGCTTGAGTTCGTGCCGCTCGGGGCAGGGCGGTGCTTCAATTTGCCGACCGGCAACATATCTGAATATATTAACCTAATTAAATAGAAAATTACAATGACTTATAGAGAAAAATTAAGATAAATTTTGCATAGATGTATAATAATTTTTCACATATAATTATTTTTAAGCATCAACTGGACAAGAATATAATATAGACGCACTGATATGCCATGTTCTGATTATTAGTTTAATATAATTAAGCTGTGAAAACCAAAACCAGTGTAGTGTAAAAGTGATAGGCGGGGATATTTTCTGCTCAGAGCAAGAACGAATTTGGATTGATAATGGAACAACAACAACATTTATTTATATAGCACATTTTCATACAAAAAGTAGCTCAAAGTGCTTTACATAATGAAGAATAGAAAAATAAAAGACACAGTAAGAAAATAACATAAGTCAACATTAATTAACATAGAATAAGAGTAAGGTCCAATGGCCAGGCTGGACAGAAAAAACAAAAAAAAAATTCCAGACGGCTGGAGAAAAAAATTAAATCTGTAGGGATTCCAGACCATGAGACTCCCCAGTCCTCTGGAACAAAATTATAAATTGTAAATTAGTTGTTTATCTTTCTAGAAATTATTAGCGGTGTAATATTTATGGTCATTTTTGCTATTGCCTCATAAATTTCTACTTCTGTGTCTGATGCCGTCACAGAAGGACAGTCTGAAAATTACTTTTGAAGCATTTGTGGATAAAAATCAGAGAATTTTAGTTTTTGCCTTCATGAGTGATATTTTTCTAAACCCTGCTGCTTACACAAGAATTGTCTGAGCATTTTGGCCGATAATGCCACCTCAAATGTACTGCCCAGGGCGGACTACCCCCTTTGCCCACACCTAGCTATGCCACTGATACTGCCTTGGTGGTTATTTCTTTTCCAGACTGTTAGAATATTTTGAATGACTTTTTCCTCTAACTTACATTCTATAAACAATGATTTTTCGCATTTCTATTTGCATATTGTTTGGAATATTTTTCTCTTTTTCATTTATTGGACGATTTTCTTTTTTTCTTCATTTTTATTATATGCAGCTCTTTTTTTTTGCTCATTTTCTTTTTATCGATTTTCATTATCAGCCGTTGTTGCTCTTTTTCTATCGCAATCTAAAATTTAACATTCTTCTTGTAATTTGCTTTTCTGCCTTGCCATTATAACTCACTGTGTTGAAGGGCAAGTTAGCACAGAGTCTCACGGGGTGGTACAGAGAGAGGATGTGCGTAGTAGGAGTAATTATTATATTTTTAATATAATAGAGAGAAATTCTGTGGGAGATTTTCTTAGTTGTAAGAGATCATTCAATGAAAAACACTTAAAAGCTCAGAATAACTTGTTAAAGACTTGCATAGTGATGATGGTGGATTTTATAATTAGTAAAAGTTTTTGAATGCAATAGAGATGAACTAGTGCTTTTTCTAAAGAAATCAGGAAAGGAAACAGTTCTTTTTCACTAAATGTTAGTTGGACTTTTACCAAAACTAAAATGTTTGCCAGAATTCAAAACACTAAAAAAAAACCAAAAACACACACATGCATAGAATTAAATCTGCAAAAAATACAAATGCACACACACACACTTAAAACTACAAATGTTCATGAGTCTTTCCAAAAGACAGGTCTAACTATTCAGACATAATATATAACTTGGCTGTCTAGAAACCACAATCCTGCACATAAGTCAAGTATTTCCCTTTATCTCTAGAAGAATATTTGATAAAACAATTTCAGTGTGAAAAGTACTACTGACTATTCTTTAAGTACTGCACTAAAATCTTGGAAATGCTTAGATTTTCTACCTATCTTCTTTTCTTTTTGTGTATGTGCTGTTTTGTTTGTTAACTTTGTTCTTTCTGATCACTAATATTTGATGTATTTTGGTTTACTTTTTTGAGCCTTCTTGAATAAAATGTGCTGAAAGTATAACAATAATAATTTTTATTATTATATCTATCCAGACACTCTGCAGTTTACCATAATCCCTGTGCTCTTTGTATTTACCAGATATAGTGGCAGTGTAAGTTAATTTTTCAAAAAACTTAAGGAATTTAGAATCCTAGAAATTTCTTTATAAATGTGAATTTCCCTGACCAGCGTGTAATGTATCATTATCTGTAATTATGCCTCTTTTGAATGTGAACTGTGTTAAAGGTGTTGGCAGTAATTAAAAAATTAATATTTACTGAATTTCAGAAATAATTTTACATTTTTATTTTACTAAAATTCCTAATAAATTAGCAATCTAGTATGATTAGAAATAGGTTGGTTTAATTCAAGAGAAAATATAAGGTTTTCAGTATTCAATTAGTCTTTTTTTGATTAGAAGTTACACTTTGCAAATTGAAGAAAATCACCTTATTTCCAGGTTTTGTACAGTAAATCTACAGAGTTTCACTTTAAAAGATTATAAAGTCAATGTACACAAGTAGTCATCAGTACTTTCAGCAGGCATGAGAAGGCAACCAGAATGAAATTACAGCACATTGGGAAAGTTTATTTCTGAAAAGCAGCATGATTACAAGGATGTTTGGCAACTTAATTGATTTCTTTGGAAGGGATTAGAGAGGTGGGATTTGAAAGTTGTTAAAATTATCCCTATGATTATCTTGACTTATTAACTACTTTGTTTTTTCTTCTTCTTCACTTTTAGCCTCAGTGTGAACCAAGTGGGCCAGAACTTTACATTTGTTCTCACAGACATTGAAAGCAAACAGAGATTTGGATTTTGTCGGTTATCATCAGGAGCAAGGAGTTGCTTTTGTATCTTGAGGTAGGTAAAAACAAGGATTGGTTAACCTGCAGATTGTGTGTCCCCGGCAAAAGATTTGATTTTCAAACTAAAAACACCACATCCAATACCAAACCTGGCAGTGTGCTTCAGGATTAGTGATCTCAGGGCAGTGGTTCACTTCATGTTTTTGAGTGCTCTAACAAGGCATTCTCTTGTATTAGCTCTTCAGGCAGTTTGTAATTGAGGGGGTGTGCTTGAAAAGCATGACTTGCAGTGTGTATAACTAATGCTACACAAAGCACCCTAGGTCTATAATATGAACAATATTAAAGATTGTCGCAAAAACTTAGGTTATAACATTCCCATAGGGTCTAATTTAATTATTTATATAGAAAAATGTCACTTTTTTACTTTTTTCTTAACATGAAAAGATGTGTGCTTGTAAATAATGGATTTGACTTGTTTATCTAATATGTTTCTTTTTAAAACATAGCTTATTTTCCAAGTCATTTAAATATGAATGTGTTGACCATGTTCAGTCTAGAATATTGGCTTATTAAATGTTTTACCTTGTAATGAAAAGTATTGTATTCTGTGTCATGAAGAACCAGACTGAACACATAATCCCCTAAAATCTGCTAATATTTTCCTCTGTATATAAAAAAAATTATAATTGTTTCACTAGAGAATTGGCGATCAGGAAGGGAATGGTAATGATCACTGGTAAATGAGACAAAATTTCGTGAAAGCAACATATTAATTATTGACTTCCATGTTTGTTCCATCAAAACAAGGGTTACTCACTAACCCACCTGGAGTGGTTGCTTTTTCACTTGTTCCTATCAAAAACATCATTTGTCATTCCCCCTTTCTGTATTTTACTCTCCATTTAGTCATTTATCGTGCCACACTTCTGCCTGATAGTTTATCCTTTACTTCATCTTATACTCAAGCCATAGAATTACTGACACCCTGGCAGAAGTCAGCCATTTGTACTTTGTTTTAGAGCCACCTTTTGATGTGAAGGGTTGTTCAGTAATGTTCTGAGGCCATTAATCCAGAGTACAGATTGGTATACCAAGCTTGGAGTCTACCTAAGAGAATTTTTTCCATGTTTTAAAAGGCCAGATTACCTATACTGTAAATGCTCTTTACATGGCTTCCCTATGCCATAAAAAGCCAAGTTCCTATATTTCCTGTTGCCATTCTTTGAAGTGCAGGAATAATACTGGCACGGTGACAGTCCCCTCCCCCAAAGCATTTCCTCCAGCCTGTTGCCTAGGAAGAATTCCCTTCTGTGGCACCAGCTATACACTGTGGGGGCGCTTGTCGCTTAGCAGCACCTCATTACTCTCACTAGTTTCTGGAGGGTTTTCCTTGAGGAGCCCTCCCCCTGTCTCATATCTATTTAGTCACACATGGAATACATTATGATTGAAAATAAAATATTGAAACACACATCTACATAGTGCATGAATATATCTTTCATAATTTGACCTCCACTGAAACCCTAATATATGCTTTTTCTTACTCGTGGGCTGAATTATTACAATGGCCTTTTGCAGAACTTTTTGTAGAATTATTCAAAATTCAGAAACAAGTGTGTTAACCAGCTCTTAGATTTATGATCTCATTACCCTGGTTTTGCAATTTTTTTTCTCTGTTTGCCTTTTTATCAACAGATACAGTCATTTTCAAATCTAAGCCACAGCATTACCCAGTATCTTGTTTTCATTCATCCCTAGGGGAAACACAAGTAAAGTAACCATCAACCACTGTAAGCTTTAGAGTGCTGAGCATGGAAAGCTACATTGGGATTATGAGTGTCCAGTAAATTCCATCCACTGACCACGTATCATTTAAAAAAAACAGACACACACACACCAATTTTTGCCCCAAATCTTTCTCATCCACCTTAATTATATTTTCCTATTTGTAAAAATGAACTATTGTTAACCATTTTCGGATTCATTTTATCAAAGGGGACCACTGATCATCAATGACATCATGTAAACATTTGTAAAATATTTAATGTCTGGTCAGGACTATCTTCAAATGATATTTTGCAGTTTTTTAAATTAAGGCAGCTAAATTAAAGCAGTCAGTGGTATGTACTGGATCTTTTGATTAATTGCACGTGTTTTCATAATACCTTAAGTATGCTCGATGCTGACCTTCTGAATAGTGTGGTTTTTTTTTTACTATACCAGATTAGAGAAACTTAGTAAAGTACCAAATGAATGCCTCACTTTAAATTGGCATTTTAATAGGCGAGGGCATCTGTTTAATGCCTCTCCCCATCTAGAATAATGTGAAGGAATGAAAATATATCCAGAATGATATGTACTTAATTGTTAATAGACACAAGGGATTGATTAACTTGGATGAACAAGATAAAGTATAAAGCAGACAGAGATGACATGAAACACTGCTGTTCTGTGGGTGTTCCTATATAGGTGCTGAGCCTTCTGTCAGATGGGATACATTACCCCACTGCCCATATTCATAGCACTGCCAAAAATACCCTTTCTGAACTTGTAGTTCTGATATTTTCTTTCTGCCACTGAGTGTTTATACTAGCTCTGTGTCAGACTCTAGAGATGCTCACTCTTCCATTGTGAAGCAGCTTTAGGCATTCTCTCAGTCACTTCTGGGCGAGCCCTGAAGTCATTGTGCAGTCTTTCTTTCGTCATGTAGATATAACACTAGAATCTTCTCTAATGATTCATGTTGCTTCCTTGAGCCATTATTAGCCCTAGAAAGAGCTAGGTCTCTCAGGCAGCTCTTCAGCTTTTCAGTTTCCTAAATAACGCACCAAGTCCCATTTATTCCTACTTTGTGTTCTCTCAAGTGAAAAAGAGGTCTTCTGGTCTAATTCCAGACTTCTGTAGTATCTGTCCTCTACTTTACTTTGCCACCAAGTGACTAGAAGGCCTTGTAGCTTTCTTCTGACTGTTCATGGCTGCATCTCACTCTCTGTGGGAAGGGTCAGACATCTGATTCATAACTAGTCTTCCCAGTTGGACAATAGATGCCGCCATTCAGGCTGCAGCTTGATCTCTTGCATTTATTCATTACTGTGACCTCTATTGCTCTCAGCAGAGTGGATCTCTTTCTTCCTCTGTCTGTATCCCTCCTCCGCAGATCTTGTTTAGGGTTTCCCTTAGCACAGACTATTTTTGTGGTTTTCTTCCTGTTGACAACATTTGCCAGCTAAGTACCCCTTTCGCAAGCTATATTCTCTTTGCATCAAAATCTGTATTTTTTTTCTCTTATAATTCTCTACATTGTCAGTTTCCTTTCAAGACTTTGAAACAAGAATAGATTCACAATACAAGTCTTCATTTGATGATGCGTTTTTTGTATATAGCACCTTTCACTTGTTGTGCAGATTACACCCTCTATATAATGATCACATCTTTGATGTGATTATTATTGTCTCCTTATCGTCTAATGTATTTGTTTTATAAGTGTCCTACCTCTGTCACTCTTGCACACAAAAAATAAACTAGCGTTTTGCTGTTACAGTAAGCTATTTCAAAACCAGTATAATTTATAAAAGTAGAATAAACAACTTATGAAAAGAAGCAGGCAAAACGTAATTAAAGTATACTTTCTCTAAAGGATAAGGTTACAACTGATTTATTTGATATGTTGCAGGATGTTCGCTTTGCAGTTCACATTATATATCATATGAATACGGTTTAAATTAGGCTTGTGTTAAATAATATTTCAGTATAACTCTTCTCAGGAAAGTTGATGCATGACCTTTGTAAACCAGAAATGAATGCCCAGTTTTGACTGGGAAAAGGTTAATGGCTTGCAAGCTTCATATTTTGTACTTAGATCTATGATAACCAATAATATTCAAGTCATCAAATGAGCTGAAATGTGTCTGTGCTAAGATTTTGCTCATACCCTGAACTGAACCTTGTGCATTGGTGTGACAACAGATCTTAGTTAACCTTGGGGGACACAGTTAGTGTCATTTTCTAAGTGTTTCCCCTCACACAGACATGCCATTTACCATGAAGCTTCAGATATTGATACTTGCCGTATCTCAAAACAGACATTACTATTTTTTATCTTTTTTGTAATAACTTTTGAAGGAAGGCCTGACATCATTGTTACTCAGAAAAGTAAAGTTAAATAGATGATCAGTATGTTTTCTTAGAAGTACAGTCAGGAGGAACCTATTCAAATATTTTATTTAGAACATTTTTCAGTTATTAAAAACCTGAAATGTATTGTTAGTGACATTTTACCAGTGCTTGGTATGTCTTCTGTTTGTTTTTATTTTTAGTAGCGTGATGACAATATGCAAATGAAGGTCCAGGGTGATTGTGATTTAGGTGATGAAAAGAACTGTAGGAAATAAACAAGGGTGAAATTTATCAACATAGAGCCAGAATTTCAAAAAAAGATATCCAGGTACTTACTGAAAAACCCATTATTAGCTTCTACACATAGGTCTAGGAAATTTGAAGATACCCTATGAATTGTTCACAATTTCTAGATTCAGTAGTAGGCAGATAAAGAGTTGGATGTGCTAAAGGTCTGTCACCACTGGCATTGTTTTTTTTTTAAACAAAATATGTGGGTGTGCAGCAGCATTCAAGTATAACAATTATTCTGTTTTCGTATTTATTTATTTAGCACAGTGTATTCAAATTTCAAAAACACATTCACAATATAAAAAATGATGTGGATGGAAAACAGAAAAATAGCAGATAAAAAACTGCTAGTACACTGCATTGCCTGTATATCTATATTTTACTGTTTTTGAAGACTTGAGGACATGCCTGTAAAGTGAAAGGTCCCTAATGGCCATCATGCTCAGCAGTTTCCTTGTTTGGCTTGGATGGAGGGAGTACCTTTTTATATCAAAACTGAATAGCTTACTTTTTCTGCCGTTAACCCTTAGAAACTTGTGGATTATTCACACATAGCAATCTACTGTTTCATGTCTTGAATTTATTGGTGTATTATGTACTAAAATAAAGGTAATCTATTTCAAAGCTTGTTTTGCACTGTGCATGTATATGCTCAAAATAAGATGCTCTGATATATGAATATGCTGTCAAGTAAGTTATTAGTATATGGTGTTGATGTTGAACACTTTAAATATTAAGATACATCAGGTGGCTTGATTCAGTGGTTCTTAATTCTTATTCCAAGGGACCACCTGCGATTGCTAGTTTTTTTTTTAAACCAATTTGTTAATTTTACAGCCAGTTAAGTCTTCTAATGCGCGTTATTATTTAGATATATAACTCATTCTTTCTCTTGTTTTTCTGCATTAGTAATTCCTAACCATTTACATTTCAGTTTTCAAACAAATTTTACTAAATATTCTATGGACCAAGTGGTATGAGAAGCTATCAGTCCTTGACTATTTATTCTTCTTAAATAATTAATTCAAACATCTGCTTTATTATACACAGGTACAAAAGACAGCATGTTAACTGTCTGTTCTTTTGTTACCTTTCCTGTTATTTGCTTCTCTGTTAATTGGTTGCCAGTTAAAAACTGAAAGCAATTAAGGGTCCAGAGTATTGTCAAGCAAGGGGAAAAAAGATGAAAAAATGTAAGAGACAGTAATCTTCTATACATTAAAAGGTATGACTTTTAATGGAGGAATAAAACCAATTTCTCAGATTGCATACATGCCGAAACATGCCACTTAATTAAATTTTAAATCAACTAACAGCAGATATTAGCTACTAATTAAGACCGTGTTTATACACTGCAGAGTTAAAAACACATTTATGATTTTTCTTTTCAAATCTGATCTTTGTTGCAATTGTTGATACTTTTATTTGTAGGTGATATACATCTGATTCCGACATTTACACAGACAGCACCATTTATGACTGGCTCATGAAAGTGAACCCTTCATTAGACTGGTGGGATTCTGTTTAAGCTTGCAGCGAAATATACAGATAGGCCTATAGTAGCAGAGATAATACCTTGGAATTGGAAGAATTAATGCATTTGTCTGGCCTTTAAGGATTTTAATTGTTCGGTTACACCGAACATACGGTTGTTTATAACCCTTTCTGAACAGTTTTTTTTAATATGTTGTCAATTACAGTAAAATTCATCTAGCTTTGCCTGAGGAACTAGAAATATCCCTTTTAAAAAGTAAAGTTAACCATGCCGTATCCACTAACTCACTGACCTATATTGTTGATCCCTTTTACAAACTAACATTGTTTGCTTTGGGCAAGTGTTGATGAGGCTAATTGGCTATGTCTAAAAGAGGAGGGTTCAAAACTCTAATGTGAATGTTCTCACCTAGGTTATATTTAGAGAGTCAGAATCGTTTCAGACTTGAGATCCTCATGCAAATTAAAATCCCTGTGCTGATTGAATGATCAGATTCTGTATGTTTTTTTTTGCAGTTTATACCGGAGGAAAACATACTATCTGTGTCAGACGCTCCAAAACAGTGAAATTGGGTTGGTTGAAACTGATGATATAAATATCAGTTATACATTTAATAAAATGAAAAACAGACGCACCTATGACTTCCAAGACTAAAAACACATTTTTAATGTTTCTTTTCACTTCTCATCTTTGCTGTAATTATTGTAGTAACCTAACAACACCAAGTATAAAGGGAGCAGTGAAATTAAATTGGTTAGATAAACTTTCCTGGTTTAATTACAAAATCTCATACTACTACAACAACAACAGTTATGTATAAAGCACATTTTCATACAAACAATTAGGGAGTCCATTCCCGGGCTCCCAGTGGAGGCAGAGCATGTTTTCTCAGCGGCTGGCGTACTCTGCACGAAGTACGCTCTCGCCTGGATGACCGCACGCTGGACACGTTATGCTTTCTACATTCTTACCACAACTAACTAGATCAGGGGTGTCCACAGTTTTTCGGCTTGTGAGCTACTTTTAAAATGTCCAGATCGAAATGATCTACCTACATTAAAAAGTGTGTATGTGTGTATATATACATATATATATATACATATATACATATATATATATACATATATATACACACTGAGGATACTTTAAACATAAAATATATGTTGTCGTACTTTGCATAACTGAATAACCTTTATGGCACATTAATTCAATACTTTTATGGTCACTACAGTATTTGGATTTAATAATCGTCATGTGGGAAAAGGCTGACTCGCATAAATAAGTACAGCCGAATAATGCAGTCAAGGAGCTTTTGAATTCAGCCAAGTGAAAAATGACGGCTGTCCGATTAACTGCGATTTTAATTCCCTCTCCTTTTTCTTTCTCAGTTCGCTTTTCGGAAGGAAGTCAGTTTTGTAGATTTTATGAACAGTTCGAAAGTGCCTTTCCACATTTTCCTTCTTTGGAATAGCAATGATAGATTGACAGATCAGACAAACGCACTTCGATTGTGACATTGTGAGAAAAAAAATCCTCTTCCAATTCCACATTCAGCCCATACCCTCCCCAAACATTTTTTTTTTTTAAATTCCTTCTTTAGTCGATATGAATTAGAAGGCTAACTAGATCACAGCCGGAGTTTTGCAGTAGCTCGCGCGTTTGATCGTGCGTGCGGGATGACTAGTGTGTTAGAAGAAAAGAGATCTCAGACTGGCCGCCCTGTATGTCAATCAAGTGGCAAAAGCCATAGGGAGGATATATGGTAGACTAACGTTTAATAAAATTTTTTTGGAATGCAACGCGATCTACCGGTCGATCGCGATCGACACATTGGGCACCCCTGAACTAGATACATGTACCTATATGACAACATGAAATGCTTGTAGATAAGGTTAGTCTTTTATTGGTGTCAACATATTGCAGTAGTTTTATTAAAAGATAAGTGTCGGTCCTTCTAAAACCGTTCACATGTGAGATGCCCCTGCACTGTCATCCCCGGGAGCCTGGGATTCCCGAATTCCCAGTAATGGATAAACCCGTCTGGGAATGGATTCCCTACCAACAATGTAGTTCAAAGTGCTTTACATGATGAAAAAAGAAAAAATATCTTGATTAGAGAGGAACTCTTAATCTTTTTGCCAGAAAGACAGTTGAGTCTTAACAAATACCTAGAATACATCCAATTCCATTTTCTAATTACACTATTGGCGGCAGATGTCCATCTATCCATCCGTTATCCAACCCGCTATATCCTAACTATAGGGTCACGGGGGTCTGCTGGACCCAATCCCAGCCAACATAGGGCACAAGGCAGGGAACAAACCCTGGGCAGGACGCCAGCCCACCACAGGGGGCACAAACCCACACACCAAGCACACACTATGGACAATTTAGGATTGCCAATGCACCTAACCTGCATGTCTTTGGACTGTGGGAGGAAATTGGAGCACCCGGAGGAAACCCAGGCAGACACGGGGAGAACATGCAAACTCCATGCAGGGAGGACCCAGGAAGCGAACCAGAGTCTCTTTACTGTGAGGCAGCAGTAATACCGTGCCACCCCGGCTGTAGATGTACACTGCCCAATATAGTTTTTGTGTGGAATGATGGATGGATTATGTTAGACTCAATGCAAAGAAGTTGCTACATATAATAAAGGAGTAAGTCCCATTATTACACCTGCTGGTATCAGATTAACACAATTGTTCTGCTCTAATGGATTTTTGGGCTAAAATCTCACAATATGACTAAGCTATCCAGGACAAATGCAAATATTGATAACAATTTAGTTAAAATAATCCTGTTAGCTGAAATTATGATAGCTGGTCTCTTTTGCTAATTAATTAAAACATAATACAATACAGTTTATTTTTGTATAGCCCAAAATCACACAGGAAGTGCCGCAATGGGCTTTAACAGGCCCTACCTCTTGACAGCCCCCCAGCCTTGACTCTCTGAGAAGACAAGGAAAAACTCCCAAAAAAACCTTGTAGGGAAAAATGGAAGAAACCTTGGGAAAGGCAGTTCAAAGAGAGACCCCTTTCCAGGTAGGTTGGGCGTGCAGTGGGTGTCAAAAGAAGGGGGTCAATACAGCACAGTACAATACAATACACAGAACAGAACAAATCCTCAATACAGCATAAAAATAAAAATTTTAGAAGTACTTAGAAGATGGACTCCTTTCCTATATACTAACCTTGCTATTTACTCCTTGTATTTCAAGTACTGTATAACTGTTACTTCTGCATCAGAAACCTTTTATTATTAAATAATTGTTAAGATGTTTTCATAAGGTGTGACACACACATATTTAAAGTCAAGAAATGACACCGTATCTATACTCACCCTGACATTCCCTTTTTCTAACAGAACACCTTTCAGTTTAAGCATAGCACCATGAATTCAGATGTAATTGTGACGATGCATTCTCTCCTTTAGCATTATCCTTCATTGGGGTGTTTTGAATGTTCATCTTTTTTGGTTTAATTTATGTCTTGAATTGCGTCATATGTAAAGAACACTGACAAGTACAATATCCTGGTGAGGGTAATTGAAGTATATATTAAAGTTCTGCAACCCCAGCATTTCTATTGACTTAATCATAATACATTTGCTATTTGGTCATATTTTACACATACACTTAACTTTACATTTTGATTTAAACTTGTTTTTGAGTATTCTTCATTGTGGAGTAGCCACTACATTTCTGTTGAACATATTAAAACTGAATATATTAAAATTAGAATCACAGAATTCACTTTCACATGGGGGGAAAAAAATTACATTTCTGCACTTTTCATTATGGTGTGACCAGCTGCGTTGCTTTTTTGTGTAGACACCTCTGATTGTAAATATAGTATTCTGATTTTGTGAAGCATAAAAGTACCATTGACTGTATTTGATTTTTGACACCTTTTAAAATCTACATATAGCTGATTTGATTTCATATAAATACTCTAGTGTTACAAATTATTTACTCAGTATTTGTAAGTTTTTCAGATGTTGAATTACAAATAATTCTTAAAAGTTGTTACAATTTGTAATTACTTGGTAAACATTCAAGAAGGAAAAATACACAGTTTTTATTATTAATTAAGAAGTCTGAATTTGAAGTATTCTTTAAGGTTTTGCCTATATGCAGTTTAGAAGCCTTATGTCCTGATTTGCTATTTATTTCAGAAAATCATTATTTGGTTTCTCAGAATATTTCAGAAGTCTTCATTGTTTACATGACTTCATTAAAATGGCATTTTCTTAGGTGATTCATATTTATGTAAGCATATTCTTCTTCCGACATATTTATTATAGTTTTTCAAACAGGTTGTTCAAAGATGTTTTAAATATGTGTTTTGTGCTCATTTTTTGTCCATCTGTGGTTTACTGAGTTAAATAAAACAAGTGAACAATCAGCCATGACAAATTAAAGCATAAAAAGAAGAGGAAAACACTTCAGAAATACTTCATTGCATATTTAATAACTCTACAGAGTACAGAAAAAATATATTTTGTGTGAATTTCTAAAGGATACACAGCAGGGAGTGGTGGTTTGTGATAAATATGCCACACAGTCAGATGATAGGCTACATAGCCCATGCATCAAAGGCAACTGGCTTTATGTAGGTCTACTGTCAAAAGGTGAATTATTTATTATAATGTGCTGCTTCCAAGCTCTTTGGGCACCTAGAATGCATTACATATTAGTATCCAAATGTTATATGTCAAAGCTCTTTGTTTCTGATACAGCTGCTGGTGACAAAAAGTAGATGTGCCAGGATGTTGTCTGAGATCTGATTAGCAGAATCAACCAGTCAGCCAGCCAATTTTCATCTGTAGGGCAAGTGTTATTTCTTTGCATCTCTATATAAGGCAAAACTACTAAAAATATTCTCTCTTGTATGCAAGAAATATTTGACTTTTTTATTACTATGCGTGTACAGAAATTGCAGCACCATTTCGTTATTAAGAATTGTATTTCCATTTGACCTTCTTTTGATGAGTGACCTTAAGAACGACCCATTTATTACTTACCTATTTATTGTTTAAAACAATATTTAAGTGAGAATAACTCCTAACTTTCAATAACTGATACTAACCATATGGTAGAAGAATCACTGTAGAAGTTCTTTTGCCTTTAAGTAAACAGTCTTCTCTTGTTTTTTATAAGTTCAGAAAAGATCAGAATAAAATCCCTTTATCATACTTTACAGTTTCATTCAGCCATCTATCCAGTTTCACTGCTCACTTTTTTCCTGGTTGGGATCGTGAGGGACTGGAGCCTGTTTTAGCCTCAATGGATGCCAGGCAGAACTGACATAACTATTAATGTCAACATATCAGATCAATAATGATCTTGAGTTGGTTTCATAAATGTGTGTCATGTTATCATTTTATAGACCTGCTCATTTAGTTTAAAAGTATTAAACATAAAGGAATATGCACTTTCTTTAGTGTTGATACAGAACCCTCACACTTGTTCTCTTTGCTGACAGGGAAATTAAACTGTAACAGTAAGGTCTGTTAAGGTTTGAAGGGTCCTTATGACTAACTAGTAGTATTGTCTTCAGTCCACCTAAGTGGTGTACAGTGACTCTCAAGATGAAGAAGTACAGTCTATTTACTGCTCTACATGCCTAAGGGCAGACTCCCCAAACTTAGACTTGTACATTTTTTTGAATAGAATGGTTATTCCAATATGGCTTACCCAGGTGACTCCAAAAATACAATTCTTTGGCTTTTAGTTTTTCCTGTGCATACTTTGATATGAATATACTGTTAGACTTTTTTCCTATTTCAATGCATAATTTGCTGTTTATTTTCAAAAAATATAGAGAACTTTTTATATAAATGCTAACATCACGTATAAGTTTTGCAGTGTAAGACTATTTGTATATTGAACAGGCTTTACAAAGCTGTTCTTGTATAAATTTATGTGATCAGTTGTTTGAATGGTTTTTTTGTAATCAAATTGATATTGATGAAATGAAATTAATTTTTGATAGAACATGCATCTGTTGATGTACATAGACTATTAATCAGTGATGTTTCCTGGTTCATTGGGCGTTTAGGGTCCTCCGACATCGTATACCCTCATATATACCATTCAATTGGATGCCTTCCTGGTCTTTGGTTTCCATCAGCAATCTTACCAAATAAAATCTTCTTTGATAGCCTATAATCATCTATTCTTCTGCGATGTCAACCCCACTTCAGATGGTACTTCCTAATTATCTTATCCAGTGGTGGCATGCCACTAATCCTGTACGGTGTATCATTGTGAATAGCTGTACACTTTTGCTCAACCAAACTACTAAGTCATCCTGTGTTGAAAGAATTAAGCTTTGAATACTCATTTTGAGTGCATATACACCTTTCAGCTCCATACAACATTGTCACAAGCACTGTCGACTTGTATATGCCTATTTTGGTTTTTAAACTTATGCTTGGCTGATCCCAGATACATTTCTGTAGTTTTTGGAACCTAACACCATCTAAACCATTCCAATGATTGATTTCTTTTATGCACTTCCCATCTTCTGTAAGTAGACTTCCCAAATTCAAAAACACAGAGACACTCGGCACCTTATTCACATCTTATTTCTAGTTCTTCAACACCTGTGGAGACCATACTTACATTGTGATAGAGTTTCTTTATTTTTTTTATGCTTATGGTTATTTTCCACTTGTGTGTAGATTCCTCTAATTTTGTGATGCATTGGTTGAATGCTGCTTCACTTTTATAGATCAGTTCCAAATTTTCAGCATACAAAAGAGCTACCAATCATTCTACGCCTTCTATCTTTGTGCCCATCTAAATTCTGAGTAAGCACTTTTGATTCATATCTTGTAACGCTGTTTTGAAACACATTCAGTATCAATGTTGAACGAAGCTGGAGACAACAAACATCCTTGTTGTAAACATTTTGTTAATCCACCTCTTACTCTAACAGCACCGATGTGCATTCCTAAAGTGACTTGATGAGGTTGCACAGTTTTGTTGATTTTGTTGAGTTGTTGTCAAATATTAAATCAACTATAAATGATACCAAGTACAGTATATCTATTAAAAATAATCTCCCCAACCCAATCCCATCCCAGCCAAACCATTTCAAGAAAACTTGAAAACCACCATGTAACCACAAATCAACTTTTGACAGGACAAAGCCAGTTTTGGATTGTAAAGCTGGAGGAGTTGTTGCCGCAAGATGTGAAAAGTTCAAGAAGGACTTGATTATTAGAGTGAAGCTTTCCAAAACAGAAAAAGTAGCAATGTCAGAAAATTTCCAATTTGCTATTAACTGAATGTTAATAGTTGTAGTCATAGGAAACCTCTACTGGGTGGCAGTGAGAGACAATGAGAAAAGAGGTGGTGTTGGCAGTATTTAGAAAAATGAAGGATTGCGAGGAGTAAAAAAGTCTGAACCATGTTAATGCAGACAGAGCTTAAGCTCGTTTTAGCCAGGACTTTGTACAAATAGGACCAGCTCGTCCTATAAATAAGTTTCTCTTGAGTCTAAGGAAAAGAAAGCTGTGGTGAGGGAGAGGTCACATGTAATCTAAAGAATATGCATCAAATGGTGTATAGACCAGACTTTTTTTTATAACTCACAAGAAATTTTAAGCACTGATTCCGATACATCTGTCCTGGATTGTATGAGTATGTCTCCTTTTTGTTACTTGATTTGTACATTTAAGTCTTTTAGTTTTTCCTTTGATATTTTGCTTCACATGTGTTGCTGTATCCTACACGATCTTTGCTTAAAACAGTATTTTTTAATTTTACGCCATTTACTTGTGAATTGGAAGTAATTTTGAATAAAGGTTTCATTTAAATGAGTACATAGAACTGAAATCTAAATTTTAAATGTGTGTTGTGATTTTGGTTTTACAAATTAACTTTGTATTTCCTCTTAACTAAAATTATTTTTATTATTCAGTATTTACTGTTGTGTACGTACAGTATGTGAATTAGTAATCATTTGCAATTATGTCTTAGTGGCTGTAGAAGAGAGACGGTTGTATTTGTTGACACCATGTCTGTTGCCTTGTTAGTGCCTACAAATTAAACATGAATTGAATCTCTTTTATGAGTGTGGATCCCTTTACCAATCCTTGATCAATAAAACCGACGATATTAAGGAGAATTTGTATTTTTTTTCTTACCAGAATTCCTTATTTGGATATTTGTTAAGGTATCTACAATTGTATGCTACATTTTGAAAGTCATCAGTACCAGATTCATGTAAAGTAAGGCACTAGAAAATTGTCTACTTAATTATGATTCCTTAAAATTCTCTTAATGTGCAATATCATACCAATAAACCTAAATGACACTAAAACTTACTATCATTACGCAGTATGCTGTTTGATAAAGGATTTCAGCATTTTAAAATTTTAAAGAAAAAATAAATAAACTCATAGGAAATCTAGAGGAAAAAATTATTTCTATCTGAAATGTCACTCTGGATACCTTCATCTAATGACACAACCTAAAGGAAACACCCCTCTCTGGAGGTTGGCTGCACTTGTGTATTTTAGAACTATTGAAGAATTGTGTAGCTGAGATAGCCTTGCCAATCATTGATTTATTATTTTGGGAAGTCAACACTGCAAAGCTAAGGTGTTATTTATTTATTGTACATGTTTCTGCTTAGTCTTATTGATTATATAACAGAGTAAATAAGTCTCATTGGGTTTTACATGCACTTAACTGCTTTATCCAAAAATAATTCTTCATCTCAGAAGTACTGCTTTTTATTACTGATGGCCATAGTAGAGATGTAATGAGAACTGCATTTTTTCACTGTAATACTATTAAAAAATAATAAAACAATGAAAGTTTGCTTTATTTATATTAATATTTGTTTTTGTTTTAACCTAGTAACTCATTGAATTTTTCCTGTGGCTTAATATTGTAGTTATTTTCTGTTTAAAAAAAAACCCAAAAAAACCTTTTGGCATTCTGACGTATACGTGTGCTTATGCTGGCAATTATGTCAGTCGATCATTAGATATTATGTAGTTTGTATATTTTACTTAATTACTTAAAAATTTAGCTGTAAACATATGTACACTCATTCTTTGGCAGGCTTTAACCCTTAGTAGCAGTTCATATTAATTACAAGCATTTGATAATGCAAATTTATTATGGTGCTGTTTTTTTTTTTATGAAATTATTGAAAGTAAGTAACATTCCATACAATAAAGTCAAACTTAGCAAAACTAAGTTCAATTCATTCCCGACTCTAAAGAAAAGAGAGGAAAGACACCAGCCAGAATAGAAAATATAAATGCTTATTCTAAAATGTTATTGATTAGATCCTGCTAGGTTTTAAAAAAGTTTCAAACAGATTCTCTAATTGAGAATTAGATTTTTTTTCCAATTTTAAATAGTATATAACATGAGTTACCCACTGACTTAAAACAGGTGGGCAAAGATTCTTCCAATTGCAGTTTCTTGGTCCTTCTCCACTTTAAGCCCATGTGGGAGTACACCAGACATTGCTATAAATGGATTAGGAGTGATTGTGACACCAAGGCTGTCTGATAGGCATTTAAGGTTTGGTCCAGAATGATGTTAAATTTGGTAGATGCCCAAAACATGTGACCCAGTGAGTTGGGAGCTTGATTGCAGTGTTAACAGATTAGATAATGGATCTTGCCCAGGAAACATTTTGGACAATTTAAAATGAGATAGATGTGCATGATATAAGATTTTATGTTGAATAATTTTATATTTTGCACATATGGAGCTAGAATGAATTCTATTAATGGCTGCCTTCCACTCCTTTTCTGCAATGTTGAGTAAGTGACCCATTTTCACACTGTACTGTGGGATGTTTGAAAGGAAGGGACTCCAATAAAATATTTAAGCTGTCAAGACTGATCAATATTTCTTCTGGAATAGAAATAGATAGGATGTGAAAAGACATTATCTAAAAAAAAAATCTGTAAATGATTTAATACGTTTCATTCGTTTTCCAGAGAGTGGAAAAAGGTGGTTATCTTATAGAAGTGCCACAGATAAAAGCTTCTCTATCTTGAAGTGCTTTCATACATTGGATTAATATTACTAAGTGAATGAAGGACAATTGGGTTGTTAGTATATTGACAATAACATATTTTCTGGGGTACAAAGCAAGCAATATATAGAAGTACTGCACAATTTTATTTCTTTTGCAGACCAAGCTTGTGTGGGTTCATCTGTTTGTGTCAATGTCCAGGTTTTCATAACTTGTATATTTGCCGCCCAGTAATAAAATTGAAAGTTAGGTTGGGCCATGCCACTTTCTGATTTAGGTCATAAGGTTGCCCGATGGATACATGATTATTTTGAATTCAAAATAAATGAGGTTATGATTGAATTTAATTTCTTAAAAATGATTTGTTAATGTATATGGGGATGTTTTGAAATAGAAACAAAAGCTTAGGAAGGATAGTCGTCTTAACAGTGTTAATTCTCCCTACTAAAGTGAGATAGAGAGTAGACCATCTCTGCAAATCGTGTTAAAGTTTTTCCATGCAGACAGTAGTAGAAGTTTAATTTTGTTGAAAAAGAGCTTTATATTTACATGTGACATTTAACCCTAGATGTTTAACACTAGAATTACCAGAACCTACGAAAAAACTCGTAATTCCAACCCACCTTAAATTGCTTCTTAAATCCCTTCACACCTCTCCGCCAGCGTCCTTTGTCCTCTAAATGTGCTGATAAAGAGAAGCTAGGAGCAGCCGGCTATTCCATCCCCCCACCAATTTAGAATGTGCACGAACTTCTCCAAGCCCATGCCTTGATTGAGTATCTGGGAGTGAAGTGGAGTTTTAGAGTGGAAATAATAGACCGTGAAAGGGCTTTCTCCGTCTGTGCACCCAGGCTCTGGAACTCCCTGCCCTTAGTGGTTAGGCAAGCCGCTTCAGTCGCCACATTCAAATCTCGCCTAAAAACGCACTTCTTCACATTGGCTTTTAATTCTTAACCTGTTTCATTTTCCACTTGCCTTTTGCTATTTTCTCTATTTTATTTGGTCCCCTGACCTGTTTTTAGTATCTCTGTTTTAATTCTCTCTTAATGTTTGTTTTTAATATTTTGCTTTTACTCCTGCTTGTTGTAACTGTACAGCGCTTCGGTCAGTTGTAATGTTGTGTTTTTAAGCTCTCAACAAATAAGTATGGTATGGTTACACCAACTTATGTTCCTGTGTTTGAGCATGCTCAAACGGGCATGCTCAAAAAATACACGTGTAGTGCCACGAAAAGTGCACGCAGACACTTCATTTCGCAAACAAAACAAGTGCACTTTTATTCAAGACTACATGTATAACCAAAGAAAAAAGAAAGCAAGTTACAGTAGGCGATTGATACGACAGCTTGCATGGTGCAATGCTAAGAAGTGCTGATTTCCATTCCGTGCTATATAAAATCATCACATTCAAATATTAACAGTTCCCAGACACCCAAGGACCGTCCTTCCTACATTTACGACACGTGTACTTGTTGCAGTGCACACACATCTCTGTGCTATGGTTCCTATTACACTGAATGAGCACCTGACACTGTACTTTCTTCCCTGGGGGAAGGTCCCACATTAGAGAATTTCCAGTTCCTGCATAAATTCACACCCAATCTGACGCTGTTCGTTTTCAAATAATATTCCATTAGTTACTTTTCGTGGCATTACACGTGTATTTTTTGAGCATGCCCGTTTGAGCATGCTCAAACACAGGAACATATGTTGGTGTAAAAGTATAACAAAACAACAGGCAGATGTGGAGTGTCTGATTATTGCATATAGCGCCAAATTTACTGCTCTTTACCATTCTCTCCTCTGCATGTCCTGGAGTACAAAAGAAACAGCATACAGCAACATGCGGGGACTGTCAGGAACACTCAATAAAACTGAATAAAAAGAAAATCAAGTCACAGTGAGATACGAAGAAGGCAGCTTTGCCAGCGTTTGTGTGTCAGCAACCTGGAGGGGCGGGGTGATGGGCTTTAGGGTTGCTTTAGTATGCATCGTGGTACACTGCAGAGCTATAGCACGTCTTTATGTGAAAACAGCGGTGTCAGATGGGGTTGTATGGATTGATTCTGAACACGACTGAGGGAATGAAAAGTGAATAATAAAAAAAAAAAAAAAGGCTAACCTTTACAAGGATCATAAATTGCACCGGCTGTTACAGACCGAAATCAAATGTATTCTTTTATTCTAAAATAGTAAGACTAAGAGCAGTTTACTTCTCAAAACAGAGTGGTGCAGGATCGAACTCGTGACCTTTTGATTCCCAAACGGGAACTGATTCTGTTGCACCACGGAGGCAATTATAATAAACAACTGTCAATGTTGCATGTTAAGGTGGCTTTTTGTTTCTGCAGTTATATTTTTGAATAAAAGCGCAATTGTTGTGTTATATTTGTACCTTTTTCTTTGATATTTGGACTTCAGGCTTCATACATTATATAGTTTATGCCTACATTTTGTCATCTACTACTAGAATATAAAAAACGTTTCTGTCTTAACAATGTGTTTACACAGATTACAGTAGAAACGGAACGGCCATGAAATGCATGTGTTCCAAATAACGATCTATCATTCCCACTCTAAAACTCCACTTCACTCCCAGATACTCAATCAAGGCATGAGCTGAGAGAAGTTCGTGCACGTTCTAAATTGGTGGGGGGATGGAATAGCCAGCTGCTCCTAACTTCTTTTTATCAACACATTTAGAGGACAAAGGATTCTGGCGGAGAGGTGTGAAGGGATTTAAGAAGCGATTTAAGGTGGGACGGAATTACGAGTTTTTTCGTAGGCTCTGGTAATTCTAGTGTTAAACTGATCTGCGATGATAAAAGGGAAGGTTTTTGAGTCCATCTGTCTTTTGAAATTCTGCGAGTGCTGTGTAGGGCTGCGGGCACAGAATTTTCTGGGTGTGATATCTATATATATATATATATATATATATATTTATATATATATATATATATACACACACACACAGTATAGTTAGTACCATATCATCTACATTTAATGATATTTTCCATTCAAGTTCTTCTTTGATAATCCCCTTTATCTCAGGCGCATTTCTAAAGTGAACAGCCAATGGCAGTTCAAAATAGCAGTGGTGACAGGGGGCATCTTTGTCTATTACCACATTCCAGTTTGAAGTAGTCTGAAATAATGTTATTAATGCAAACTGAAGCTTCTGGACTGATGTACAGTAGTTTGATCCATGCACATATGTTCCGCCAAGCCCAAATTTGTGCAATATGGTGAATAGGTAATCCCATTCACCCATTTCAAATGCTTTTTCTGCATCCAAAGATAAGATCTCCGGAGTGTTAGACTTTAAAGGTGAATATATTACATTAAAACAGGCGTAGAAGATTTGAAGCTAAGTGTC
The DNA here is from genome assembly GCF_016835505.1 of Polypterus senegalus. Classification (NCBI taxonomy): domain Eukaryota; kingdom Metazoa; phylum Chordata; class Cladistia; order Polypteriformes; family Polypteridae; genus Polypterus; species Polypterus senegalus. The sequence goes on from NC_053162.1 coordinate 12,898,449, forward strand.
TACCTTTAATGAATCCTGTTGGCCTTGTGATATTATCGAAGGAAGCACTTTCTCAGTCCTTTTGGCTATAACTTTGGAGAGTGTCTTAACATCATTATGCAGAAGTGAGATTGGTCTGATGCACATTGTAATAAGTCTTTGTTTTTCTTAGGATAGATGGTGATTAATGCTTGGCGTAAAGTTTGAGGTAGAATTTTATTGTCTCTGGCTTCTATAAATGTTTCTTGATTAAAGGGGAGCTAAATTAATTGAAAATTTCTTTATAAAATTCAGCAGAGTAGCCATTAAGACCTGATGCTTTCCCATGCTGAATTGAGTTTATGGCATCTATTAATTCTGAGATTGTCAGAGGTTTATCCAATTCCTCTGCACTGAGAGTATCTAGCTGTGGTATCTGTAATGCATCACAAAACACATTAGATTGTGTCTTGTCCCTTTAAACTGAGTAGAACATAAGGACTTATAGTAGTCTCTAAATGTGTGCATTATATTTTTATGGTCAAAAATTTTATCTGCCTGTGTTGGTAATTACTGATATTGCATTGCAAACTTTCTGCTTGTGAATTTGTTGAGCTTATTAACCTTCTCTCTGTGTTCATAGTAACAATGTCGCGATTTACAAATGAGTTGTTCCGTTTATTTTAATTATAAGTAAAATGTAAAAGTGCTTGAGAAGGAATTAGGAAGTATCTAATTTTGGCTTTGTATAAGCGTTGTTTAATGCTGTAAAATGTGGGATGTTTAGCAGCTGTTGGAGCTGAAAAATCTGGGAAAATACGAATGCGAACCTCTTGTTTCAGTCTGGCAAATGACATCAAATTTACTTAAGATTGGTTAAAATGTACAATAAAGCTTCTAGATTTTGAGGTGTTCAGTCCACATATGCAGTAAGCTTGCTAATATCTTGGTTTCTGATTTATAGTCCTTTCCAGTTATTTTAGAGAATAGTTCAGTTATGAATTTCACTGGGCTTGGACATTCATTGTTTTCAGGGAGACCTTTAATTCTGATGTTATTTCTTCTTTATCCATTTTCCAGTGCACTTAGTCTGTCTCCAAGCTCTTTGCAATCGGATTTTGTAGCTGCTGCTTTTTCATCAGTGCTGGATGCCAGTTTCTCAACTATTTCAATACGAATTATGTACATCTTTAAGATGAACACCAATTGCACTAAATATATTCTCAAACGTACTCACATTTTCCTTTATTTATTCCTCAGTTTTTTCTAGAATACCTTTAACTCTAGAATCCCTGAAGCCTATGACAAAAGTTGTAATGCTGGGCTATCTTAAATTCCTTCTCACCTCTTTATCAGCATCTTTGTTTTGCAAATGTGTCAATCAGCACAGGCAGCAAGCAGCCTGCTATCCCATCCCTCATGACACTGCTGAAGTTCTCCCAGCTCAAGTCTGTTTATCTGGGTGTGAGATGTATGGAATTGTATAGGGTAAATAATATATCGTTATTTGGAATACATACATTTAATGTGTGTTCTGTGTATAACTGTGGATTAATGTAGGATGACAGGAAATGCGAGGCAAGATATGTTGAACACATAACTAAAACAAACTTCTTTCATGTTATAGTAATAATTGACAAAATGCTGACAGGAATTCTAGTGTTAAAGGTTGCCACAAAGTGATTACTAAACATTTCTCCTGGTCTTTAATATCCTGAAGCAGCTTCTCGTTTGTTATTTTTATGTCCTTTATATCTTTCCTTATATCATTTGTATCATTTATAACCGTCTTTGTATTACTCTTTAACTCCTTTATGTCCCCTCTGAGATTGGCAATCATTGCGCTAATCTTTACCTTCAGTTTGGACTGTACGTTTCGGCCTTATTCACACACTGTGAGTGGAGTAGTAAGCCCAGTTGGAGTCGGTGTCGCTAACTCGCTGGGGGGTAGTTGATAGCGTGTATAGTAAGGCCATGCTCAGTTCTAATAAACCTTCTGCAATTGACGTGGTGTTCTGGTATAACTCACTTGCAGTCACACTCCCACTTTCGCTCTTGGCTGGAGGAAATGCTGCAGCATCTTGTTCCAGGTCAGTCTCTGACAGGCTGTAACAGGCCTGTTTAAGCTTAGGTAAAACTTTAGCTGTCTTTCCCGCTCCTTTCTTAGCTATTTTTGGCCAGTCTTGCTTATATATACTTGCATATACTGTAACTGAAGTCCTTTGGCTTTAGTAAATACAGGATACCTTGGGATAATAATTTAAAAATAAAAAAAAGGAAACATAACATTGCTGCTAATGGAGTTCCGTCTCAGATGTCCATCTTCCGAAATGGAAAAGACCAAATCAGTGATGTTTATTTTTATTATCTACCTACCTGGAAAATTTGACACAAAATTCAAATAGTTCTTGACTCTCTAGATCAAGGTGGAATCACACTGATGGACTGGGCTGTCTGGTTATATTATAGGCCATGTTTTACAGTATATACTTTTTTTTAAGCAGTGTTAGTGATGAAAATGTTATTTCTATTACATATAGTCATGTACAACTGATAAGAAGCCTAAACACATTAAAAGAACAGTTTTCAATGTAATAATTTTAATTGTAATTATAATAATTTTAATTTGATAGACAGCTTTGTAACCAGTAATCCACTGTCTACTTGTCTGCAGTTATTAATTTGTCACTGTCTCATTAAGAATATTATATTATATTTTACTTAATATAAGTAACCATTTTTTGTACCATTTACGCAGGTTTTTTCCTGAGGTTATGTTTTGCTTTTATTACATTACTAGCTTTCATTTTCATAATATGTGTTTTAGTGACAGAATAAGTTTACTTTCTAACAAAGCATTTGTATGTTCATGAGAGAGAATGCTATGAAATAAAGTTGTCTCTACTGATAAATGTAATTGCATTCTTTTATCATTGTTAGTTTTGAATATAACTCGTTGTAAAAACATCTATAATAAGCAGGAGTATGATATCAATTTGTTGAAGAAGTAAACAAAAATTAAAAGATCACATGTTCAAAAGAGTAATCTGTCTCTGAATGCTCCCAAATGTTATGCAGTGTTCATTTTCAGACTTGTTCACCAATTGGTTATTGCCTAGGACCCAATACAGGTAAATTTCAAGGTGTATTGTTGACCCTCTCTTAATTGGCATATCTTTGGCAGAAGCAACTTAAAATATAATTTGTTTTCAGACATGTGATGTCTTTGCCCAGTACACAATTTAGTTCTTTTTTTTTTTTTTTTTTTACTTCCATGTAAGTGCAAGTTTGATGAAGGGTTTGTTACCCATCTAAAAGTGATTGAAATCAAAGTAATCAACATAGACATCAGTGTTAAAGTTTGCAGTGCACCATGCAATACATTTGTCCCTGTTATATGTCATTTGGTATGGTATTCTTTAAAATAGTGTTAATGTTTGTGATATGCCATTTATTTGAATGATTAATGCATTGCATTTTATTACTAAAACTAGACATTAAGCCTGTTACAATAACGGGTGCTCGAGCAGTAGTGATAAACATTAGTAGGAACAGTCTATATTAAATGGCAAGGGACCTTGTATGTGGCTGTAATATGCGTCACTGTATTGTGTGCCTTTAATTTTCTCACTCAGTAATACTGGTTTGTATTTTCGTAAAATGCCTGTAATTTTGTCAGACAGTAATACAGTGGAACTGAAGTAATTTCCCCTATAGGATTGTATGTAAATACAATTAATCCGTTCCAGATCATATGAACTGTATGTATATATATATATTTTAAGATTTTAAGCACATAGTTAATTATACCATTGAATGCACATAGTAATAGTAAACTAAATGTAAAAACATTGAATAACACTAAGAAAACCTTGAACAACAGAGAAAACTTAACACTGCAAGAGTTCGCGCTATAGCCTTACGACCCGCTAGCTAAAAACACCTTTTTTAATGAGTTTTAAGCACAGGGAAAAAAATGAACATTTGAAAAATCCGTAATCTAATAAACAACCAAGAAAAGTAACATTACAACAACCTGTGTGTGTGTGTGTCTGACTCTGTCCCGTGTGTGTGCTTGCGTGCGTGCGTGCTGACGGGTGTGCGTGTGTGAGCTTGTCTGTCTCTGTCGCGGGCCTGCCTGCGTGCATGTGTGCGCGTGCATGTCTGTCCCCCATGCGGGCCTGTGTCTGTGTGTGTGTGTGAGGCGTGCGTGCGTGCGTGCCTGCCTGCCTGCCTGTGCGTGCATGTCTCTCGGGCGGGCCTGCGTGTCTGTCTGTCTGTCTGTCTCTCTTGCACATGCACCTGTGTGTGTCTCTCTCTCTCTACACACACAGGGAATACACAGGAAGAGACTGAACACGTGCCGTGTGGCCCCACGCATGCGCACTTCACCAGAAGACACACACACACGGACACCTGGACGCACACAGGGGTTTTATTAAAGAGGATCTATATCATGTATGCAGTCTTTTGGAATTACAGAGACGTAACAGAGACCTATTGAATTACAAGATTTTTGCATTAGTAATTTTTGAGACATAATATTTAAATATACAGTACATGTATGTATACACACACACACTCTGTCTCATAAAGAAATGTATAAGTGAACACAGCTGACAGCTTGCCTTTAACTTACCAGAGCATGCGCTGGGTAATGAAGAGAAAGAAATGAATGCAAATACACTTACAATATATCTGTAAAGGCCAATGTTGTCATAGGCATTAAGCCACTCCTGTATCCAGTCTCTCTATCTGTTCAATTGTTTACTGCATTTGTCCCAATGTTTTTAGTTTCAAATTAAATACTGATTTTTACAAAAGTAAATTCTGTTAATTAAGGTATCTTAGCAGCTACTTTATTTTATTTACTTGCATTCAAACCAAAGTTCAGTACGGCTTCATCATTAAATACATAATACTACAGTATAGGTACTGGCTGGTTACATAACTCACTCAAGTATACACAGTCAGGCAATGTCCTCAGTGAACTGACAGCTTTTTAATTTACAGCCTAAAACATTTGCTGCTGCTACCAGTCCCCACTGCTTTTGAGCCTGTGTAGCTTTTATGTTGACATTAACCAAACTTACTGGCAGTGCCCCACATTAAAATTCTTTGTATTACAGTACACAGTTTTTTTTTTATTCAGTACATTAAATTGTTAATGTTTTTTGTCAAGAAGCAGTTTATGTACAGTACTGCACCTAATGTAATGTGCTTATTGTTTTAACTTGAAAAATAAATCTTTTATTGAAATGCACATTTCTGTATATCCAATGCACTTATGTACATAAAAAGTAATACTATTTCATGCATGTTTTGTTTATTTTTTGCTTTTTTACTTCTGTGTTTTGCAAAGGGCTATTTGAGGTCAGTCCAGACTTGAATTTTATGCTGCTACCACTTCCCCCAATGTATGTTCCAGCATCAGTTGTTTTCTGTACTGTCTCAGTGTCCACCTAGATTTGATAGCAGGTGGAAAATCTTAATTTCAATTCAGGTATGTTAACAGAGATTCTAAGCAACATCAACAAGAAAAGTAGTGTACAGCACTACACCTTCACATCATTTTTTTCAGCAGCATCTGTGCTCGCTTGCCCACTTTCTCTCTCTCTCTTCATTGAACTCCAAAGGGTGCAAGATGAGATTTTGTTTTAATTGAGTAGAAACATGTGGAGGGATCAGAAATATCTCAGGGGATTACAGAAAAATTCTGAGTTTGTACTACTTGCAGCTTGTGTTTAGAGTAAGGGTCTGCTGGGAATAAATGTAGTTAGTGTGACCTTTGACTCTGAAAACTGTTGACATGGATAGCAGCCAGAAAATGGCCAAAGAACGCCTTTGTTGAGCTCATTCATAGCTCACTACAAATTCCAGTTAGTGGAAGTTGCCAGCTCAAATTTATGGAATGCAGAGCCTTTTTTTCCCATGCTTTGGAAACAGAGGCGGACCCTCAGCCAGCAAGACTTCTTTAATAGGACTACGTTGCCTAAGCTGAATTGAAATTGACAGTTTCCTGGCTTGAGGTTGCCAGCTGGCAGAGCAATGAAGCACAGGGACAAATAAGCCCTTTAAGGACATAAAAGCCACAATTTGTACAGTGCCTTGAAAAATGCAACCTGTCAGAGTTGTCACACCTTTAAAGCCATTTTAATACAGTGCTGAGTCCTGTTTACAGTATTTGGTCACAATGTAATTTGCTCCCGAAGAATTGAAAGAGTAATAAATAATTATAAGTAACTGTAAATCAGTGTATGTTCCATTAGTCCCACTTGGTTACAGTAAATATGTTTGTTAGCTTGCTCTGATGAACATTTTGATTTTATCACCATGTTCTCTTCTCGTAGGTCTTTGAAATTGTTTCTTAATGCAGCTGGACATCAACAAGTAGTTAATTTCAACAGTAGTAATGATATTGTTCACTTTGGAAACCCTCAATATGAAATATAAAAACAATTCATTACATTACTCTGCCTTTAACTAGAATTTATAAATTAAGTTTTGGTCTCAATGCGGAGAAAATAATTATTCCTTTTTTTTAGTGTGCATATACTACTACATTTATTTCATTATGTTTTTTTTTAGGTTTAAATATGTCAAGATATATCTTTTATTGTATTGGGTTTTGCTCAGACCACATATAGGTAATGGAAGGTTTAATATTTGGTGGTTGTTGTTGTTGTTGTTTAATATTAATTATTTTTATTTCATCCATCAATCTAGAATGCAAATGGAACACACAAACTGTCCAGGAAGGTGACTTGTGGCATCTGCCTGTTAATAGTCATGGGGGAGTGCCTAATTCAAAATTTCAGTCTGTGCATTGTTATTGATAGTTATGGTTAAAAAAAACCCTGTGCTCACTTTATCCTCTTGTAGAATATGGTCAAGGTTAAAGACAGGCTAAATAATGAAAACATGTCTGTCAAAACCCCAAAAATAATAAACTATTGGAAAAATGAATATTAAATCCCGGTATATCCAGAGAAAGAATATAGTTATCATTGAATTACACTATGTTAAAAGCAGATATGCTGTGTATACTGTACAACAGTGTATATTGATTTAATTATTATATTGCCCCTGGCAGTCAGTATGTTCATTAAAGTTCATGTTTAAGTTCTGTCAGTCATTATAGTGCTCTTTTTGTATTTTGTAATAAGTGAAATATTGTGTGCATTAAAGTCTTTGTGGAAAAAAAAAAAAATCCAGCAACCACATTATAGTAGCAATGCTTGTAGAAATTGTAGTACGATTCATTCGAATGACAGTCAGTACAATAAATTGGCTACCTATACTTATTTTGGAAGGGGCTATATTTTCAAGTTGCCTTGTAGTATAAATTTAGTGCTTGTAGATGATGAATTTAGGTTGAAATATACGTCATATTTGTTATTCTGGCACCACATCTAAAAGTATTCAAAATGAGGTTAAATTTAAGGAGAGAAGTATTTCTGTGTGGGTATGTGGGGTATATGTAAAGTATTAACTTTATATGTGATCACTTTGTAAAACTAGTGTGTTGAAAACTTTGATGTATACGTCATCTGAAAGTGCCATTCTGTAACATGCTTTGAGATACAAGAATGACATTAAAATCTATGCATGCTTAGATTCAGTAACTTGCTGTAAATTACTTAAAATTTTGTTTTGTTTACTATTCCTGTTGCATATTCAGAACTATAAGATTTGTATTTCTAGATCTTCCCCTTGTAAACCAATGTTGAGTGTTTTTTTTTAATATGTTGTACAGGTGGTGCTATAGTGTAGTAATTATTTTGACTGCTCTTTCTGTAATCCTACTAAGAATAGTAGCAAAGTTTATTAATCATTATTGTTATCATTGCTTTACTCTTCTGTCCTCGTGCCCATAATTGCCATCATCCTCTTTACATTCCAGTTTACCTGGTTAGAATATCTGTTTGATAATCTTTGTTTTTAAATTAATTTATTAAATGATGTTTCTTGTAGCAGTTGTTAATGGTTAACCGTAGGTTTGGAGGTGAGCTCTCAGAATGAGAAGTGCTGAGATTACAGTGGCATGGTAGTTTCTTTCCTTCAATATTTTGGGCATCATTGGAAATCTAGTTGCTCTGTGTAATAGATAATGTAGGTACTTACTATTAATGCCAGGTAAAACATTCTCCTGTGCATAACATTACACTGTAAAGCTAATCTTTGTAGCCAAGGAAAAATGCAATTTAGTTTTGTTACACAATGCTAAGGACAGTCAAATATAATTAATGTAATGAAGCAATCCTAATAGAGTATGTAAAATATGAAAAAGTAGAAAAAGAAAATTTAATAAAATCTATTTTTTATTGAATAATTGCCGTAGAAGAACACTGTTTTTAAGTTAGAAATCAGGAAGAATTTCTTTGCACAGCCTGTAATGGACGTTTTGCTGTAATTGCTATATAATTTTTTTTCAAAAAAGTATGCCCTGTCATTATTTAAGAGCTAATCACATGAGATATTGGCACAGCTTAACTCTCAACTAACAAAACAAATTAAAAGATCTGAAAGGTTGTGTTACATTTGTAGATGTGTGTTTCTTGAATATTTTTATTGATTTTTTTTGTGACACTAAACAATCTGACAAAGGAATTCAGCTTTGGTTCCAGTGTCACCTTGCATTTCATTACATTACTGATCTCTAATATTGATTCCTTTCCACAGTAAATGCTTATTTGCACTTGCTAATAGTAAGGTTTAGCAGATGAGACACTTAATAAAATATCTTCATTTCCATGGCGATGGCCTCCAGTATATTTTGCGGAGGCAACATTGTCTTGACCTTTATTGATTGATTAATTGATTGATTGATTGTGAGATTGTTGCTAATGTTCAACTTCAGATTTTATTTGAAGTGTCAGATTTTTGTTCTCTTGGATACTGTATGAGTTCCTTTAATCCTCTGTGCTTCACTTTACTAGTTAATGGTGTAATTGTAATTAATCCACTCTTTGTTCCTAAGTTGTACAAAAGTTTTAATGTTTTACTTTTTAGGTTTTGATTCTTTGCATCTACCTTATATTATCTTCTATAGTAGATACTATTGATGCACATTGATAATAAAAACAACGCTTGTCTTATTGACTGTAATTTAAAATTAATGATGGTTTCTGTAGCACATGGTTACTTTAAGGTCAAAATCAAGATTGACTTTTTTATTCCTGTAGGGCAATTCCAGTTGGTTATGTGTGTAAATACCATACAGTATGTGAATGTATTTCATACATGTGTCTGCCGCAAGCAGTGCAGCAGAGGGGAAAAACTACCTATACTTGTTTGCAAGGGATGTTCTATAAGAGTTGTTTCTATAAGATACTGTATGGGTTGAATATTGGCCACAAATTCGGTTGCTATCTTAGTAGTCCAAAAAATCTTTTTTAATAAATTATAAAAAACATTTTAATTTATTATAATTTTTAATGTTTACTAATGTGTTTTCCTATAAAAAATTTGAATTTCAATTCCATGTCCTTACAGCTGCTGGTCTGAATTTGCACCTTCTTTCAGCTATTAATGGTGAGGAGTGAAACAGCAAAGGTTAATTTTGCACAGAGTTTTAAGAATTTGGTGCTAAAATGTATTTTACATGTGATTTTTGCAATCGCAAAATACAAAGCTCACTAAAAGAGATTTTTTAAAGTTATTTCTTTTTTGGTGTGGATGGCAAGCAGTAATGCTTGTTTAATTCCTTATTAGCTGTGTAACATGGGAAATTTGCAGCATACCAGTCAAATCAATTATATACTAGGAATCCCTGTTTTGCATGTTTTCTGCACATAGACACACCAAAACACTCTTTCATTCAGAGTGCCTCTTGTTGTTTTTTTTTTTTTGTTTTTTTTACAACCATCCTTGTTTCTGCTATGGAGGAATTATTGTTTCTGTCTCTCACATATCTTTAAGTTTGCATTCTCTAAGATTGTCATTAAAATTGGCAAAGCAGGCATCATACTACCAGAACAACAGTTTAATAAAATGTCTTGAAATGACAGGAAGTAACTATAGTGTTTTTGGTTTTCTCTTCATTAGAGAATTTTTTTAAACACTAAATGACAGGTAGGCACATGCAGCATTAGTGTATGAAAATCCTTCAAGACAAGAATGTAATTGTGTTTCACAAAATATTTTGCAAGAGGTTCACTGTGAATTTTATTTTCCAGAAATTGCTAAACAATAGGAAATTATTACTAATGCTGAGTGAAAGATATTACAAATAAACTAGTAGAAAATAAGATTTGGTAAATTTTAAGTATAATGTGTTTTGTATCTAACATCTGCATTAGAAGCCAAAGGTTTTTTAGTTTTTATAACACCTCCTTGACTTTTGAGCATGAATTTTAATTAGTGATATACTTATGTAATTATAAAATCTCTTACACCGGTGTTCACAGGAAGATATTATTTGTGTTGATCACAAAAAAGGGAGCCAGAGGTGATAATTTAATAATAGTAATACCATAATTCATGGGTTTGCATGGATTTTGTATATCTAGACTCCTTGTTTTACTACTATGAATGATTTCTTCTGGTGGTAAAAAATGTATGTGAAAAAAATGTTGGTAATATCATAAAAGCAACATAAAACATTTCATTTTTCTTGCTCTGAAAGGCCTTTAGTTTTTGATTTTTACTATAGATTTGATTATAGTGTAGGTCTTCTGTGTCATACAACAGAATAATTGCTAAAATATTTTTGATGTCTTTTCCTGCACGTTGTTGTTCTTGAAAATGTAAAAGTAGTTTAGAAAATGGTTATTTTCAGTTACCTTTCGTTTATCATTTTTCACATTACATCGAGTTGTTTGTAGCTGTTTTGGGATTCTGGTTAGTATACTTATTGTGGGGTCAAGTTCTGTTTGCTGTATGTGGATTGTGCTACTCTTAGTGGTTAGGGGCTCTACTACCTGGAGACCAAGAGTTTTTGTATAAGTTGATGACATTAATATTCTGTTATGCTGTTTGAAGGGGAGAAATCATTTTGGCTAAGTGTCCTCACACAGGTAATATTCTGAAAATCAGAATCATGTTGAAGCTGCTATGCACATATAAATGATTGTCTTTGTTGTGTTTGAAGTGTTTGAACTTGGTGGGAACTGTATGTGTAAATATTGCCATAGACAGCTTGAGCACTCTTGTCTTAATTTCAGTTGAGTTCTTATAGTTAAATTAAAGGCTTTGTTTTTATAGCTAAACTGATCAAACTATTGTGAAATTTAATTATTGTTGCACAGATTACATCTTAGTTGTTTTTCAGTAATGAAGAAGTGCATTAGGAGAGAGTGATAGAGCTTTTGAGTTATCTGAACCTCTTGTCAATTTTGTTGTAATTCTCTTGGCGTTTCAGTAGCAGGTTTTATTTTATTTATTTTTTCCGACTGCTTCACAAACCTCATCAGCACCATGGCGCCTAACGGGGGGACAGACATTGACGTAGCCTATCGTATTGGGAAAGCGTCATCAGTAATGCGACAACTGAGACCAATATGGCGATCCAACGCCATTACACTGCCAACGAAGGTACGACTGCTAAATGCGATCGTCATCCGTACAGCGATATATGCGAGTGAAACTTGGAGTCATCTGCAGCGATTACGAGACTCCTGAATGTCTTTCAGCAACGTTGCCTACGGCGAATACTGAAGGTCCCCTACCAGGACCACGTCAGTAATGATGAAATCCATCAGTGAACAGCTACCCATCCTCTAGAGAGCACTATAGCAGAATGCCGCTTTCGATTTGCTCGCCACATCCTCCGGCAACCGATACATCACCTTCCAAAGATCGCTATGAGCTGGACGCCCGCCTGTGATACATGAAAGTGTGGCCGCCCAAACAAACATGGCGACGTTCTTTCAACGAAGACCTACATGCTATAGACATATCACGGGACTAAGCTGAAGCCGTTGCCGCTGACCGAATTTGTTGGCGATCTCTTGTCGCCCAATGTGCCCACCGCCGTGGGAGGAACCAAGTCTAAGTAAGTCTTGCCAATTTTAATACAACACAATTCATTAACTTCATCATTCCACAGCTTGATGTCTTTGGAATGTTATTTTTCTTTTTTTGTTTATTTTCACCATGAATTTTACAAATCCAACTGAATCTTAATATGTTAAAACCTTTTCAAACAAAATAATCACTGGATTTTATGGTGACTTTGATGCTTCCGTTTGACACGGGAAGTTCTAGCCAAATATACATGACCATCTTTTTTATATTTAAGTTACTTTTTAAATCAAGGAATTTATCATTGTTTTCATCACCACATTTCATTATTAGATTGATATTGCACATGTCATGAGTAGCTTCTGACGTCCCCCAAGTGTGACACAAAGAATTGAGAAGAAACATTTCAATCTTGGTTTCATTAGGCTAGATAATTTTATTTATCGTAGTCTGAGAGTCCTTTAGATGCCTTTTTTTACAACTCCACCAGAGCTTGCACGTGTCATAAGCCCACTCTTCCTTAAAGCCCAGATTAGTGCAGAGCTGCAGTGAAGGTTGTACTTTTTGTAGCTTTCTCCCATGTCTACACAGGTTCAGTGGTGCTCATCAAGAGACACCGTTAGGTTCTTGGCCACCTCTGTTACCAAAGACCTCCTGATTACTCAGTCTGGCTGGACAGCCAGCTCTTCAGAAAGTTGTTTTTCTTCCAAGCTCATTCCATTTCAGAATAATGAAGGCAACTGTTTTCTAAGGAACCTTTAATGCTGCAGGACTTTCCCCATATCTGTGCCTCGACACAATCCTGTCTCTAAGCTCTGTAGGTAATTCCTTCAACATCATGACTTGGTTTTTTGCTCTTATACACAATATCAACCATGGGAGCTTCTATAGATAGATATATGCCATTCCTAACCATGTCTAATCAATCAAACTGACCCCAGGTTGTCTCAAAACAAATTGTAGAAGCATTTCAATAATAATGAGTAGAATAGAATGTACCTGGGCCGAATTTAAAGTGTCATTAGCAAAGAGTCTGAAATTGTTAGGGTTGGGTGATTTGTAAAATCCTCAGGTTGATCATTGTCCCCTTAAACATCGCCAGTACTTGATATTATAGGGGCAGGTTAAAAGCTAAATAACCTTTTTAACAGGAAAAGCCAAGATTTGTTTTCGGCAATTACTGTAGTTTTAAGTTTGGCCACTGGATGCCCTCATTGCTAATTGCCTTGCATTGTGACAGGGTGTAAAAATATCCTTGTTTAATATAGAGAAGCACAGAAGTACAAATGGTTGGCTAAGAAGAATTAGCCAGGTGTGCATGGCGAGTCAGACAAAATAATCAGTTATTTGTTAATTAAGCAAAGAAGTTTTTATTATGAAAGATTTACAACAAACTCAAATCATCATTTGCGTGTACAGCATTCAGCAGACTTCTCTGTAGGAAATCTTACCAACCATTATTTACTGGTGCTTCTGTATGTAGAAAAAGCACAAAGTACAATCAGGGCAGTGCGAAATCAACACTGTTTCATATTATTTATGTGACCAAATAACATTTGCTTTGCATAATACATATTTTCCTTGCTAAGCTAAATATGTCGTTCTCCTAAAATGGCACACCTGTGTTGAAAATTAGCCTAGAGTTAAATTAAGCTGCCTCTCTTTTGGTTATAATAACCCATTTCAGATTCTTTTCGGGGCAGTAACGAGGATACATAAGCCATCGAAAGAACTGCTGCACAGAGTTGCTTCCCTTGTGGTTGAAGTCTTCTGCAGAGCTGATCAGAGAGCACAACACTCTTTACAGACAGACTGATGGTTTGCTTATTTCAAAAAGACTGGATGAGATGTTATATTCAGTACATTTTTGATAATCTCATGTCTTAATCTCGGCCTAAGAGGCGGCTGCTGTTTGCAATTATTGACAAATTTAAAAGGTTGCTTGGGGAGACTGGGCAATCCAGACACTGAGCAATCCAAGCAGGAGCTTTTTTCACCAAACTTGATTCTGTTGACAAAGTTGTGTGCATGGCTAGAGCTAGTAGTACATCCTCTGCCTCTTGTCTTTGCTTTATAGAATGTAGCAAAGAGCTTCACCCGCTGGCCATAAAAACAGTGTGTCTACCATGTTGATCCCCACTACAGAGGAGGTTGTCAGGTTGATAATTTTCATTTGGAGATGGAAAATATATTCGGATTTATACATTTCTGCTAAAGAAGTTCCTCGTATAATTAAATGTACTGCATTTACAGCTTATCTATATGGAATTGGAATACAAGTGCATAGTGTATTTACAACATGTTTGATCACTTGGTTCAAATTCTATGCAAAGAAAAGCCCATTGGCAATGTATGAAATCAATCATTGATTTCCATTGATATCACCAATTGGACCAAGCCTACTAAGTACCTAATAAAGAAACTGCTAGACAATCTTTATCTAATTAAACAACGAGTTTCAGACTAGCACTAATAGACTTGACAATGTTTAAACCTGGCCACTTGAGAGCACCTTAACTTTTCTGACCTAACAGGAGCTGGTCACTGTCACACCATCAAAACTGAACAATGATGTGCCAGTATAGCACTCCTTTTTCTTCATTAATCATTTTCTAGATCTGGAAATTGTTTTTATTTTTCCCCTTGAAAATACAAGTAAGCATTTTGCCAATCATTGTTTCAAAGGAAAAAAAACAATATTATGGGATAAGGCAGGAAATATCACCATGATAATATCACCATATTTTCCAAGTGTTTTTTCAATGTGATATTAATAATATTAATTTTTCATATTTTACAAATTTTCTAAAATCCTGTTTTTGCTTTGTTTTTCTGGGTTATTGAGTGTTGTTTGTTAAGAGAAAAAAAGAAGTTAAACAATTCTAACATAAGAGTTGTAAAATGTGCAAAAAGTGAAATGGCCTGAATACTTTATGAATGCACTGTACATGTGAGATTGTGGCATTTAAGTGCCAGTTAGCCCAACATGTATTTGGAACATTAGAGAGCAGTGGACTGTCTAAAAATGCCTCACATTTATAAGGGAGAATTTATTAGTCTGTTAAAAAAAATTAATTGGGCTGTGCATCAGACTTATGTGATGTGAGAGAATTTTGCTAAAACCTTCACCAGTTGTCTGCTCTATGAAACATGGGATTTAATTGTTTGATGATTCTAAAAAAAATAACTGAAACTATATTAGAGTTGCTGAATCAGATACCTACTTGTTGATTGACTATCATGAGTGAGGGGTTTAAAGCTACATGTTTCAACAGGATAGGCTACATAGCACAACCCAGTTGTATAATTGGAGCACACATTATTTGATTATTTACTTTCCAGGAAAAAGCTATTATCTATCATCAGTTATCACTTTTAGTATATTTTAAAAATATTGTCATGTTATCTAAGCATGTTTTTGGTTAAGTCTTCATAATGAGAGAATTCTTAGCTGTTCTGCAGTATTTTCTGAGTATTCATTCAAATTAATGTCTTTTCCAGAGAAAGCAGCCAGGCAACAAGCTGTACAACACTGGTTTGGCACAGTAGCAGCTTCTAGCCAACCTCTTTCCCTCCTGCTGTTATTGGGGCAGAGGAAGTCCTGGATCTTAGACCATAACAGCAGAGCCTGCTTCAAAATCTGCTTGTAGTTAATATGGGGCCTTCTGGCAGCAGACCAATTCATTGATTTAGGTGCAAGACTTTCCTTTAATATTTTCCATGTGGGCAACAATGGCCAATAAAGACAGATGCAACACAAGAGTTGAGTTACGAGGAGCTCAATAGTAAAATGCTTCCAACTTTGGGCTGTATAATAATATATGGGTTTAACTAATTTAAGCTTCCCTGGGCAAACAGAGGGGAGGGGAATTAAAGGTGCAGTCTGACTCCAGCCCCCCGCCCCCCCCAGGTTTAGTAATATAACATACTTTTTTAAGTTCATATAATTATAGAAATGTTATTGATAGTTACCTTCCATCCTAAGAAGTATAACACTAAGAAAATTAAAGGTCGAATTTATGTTAGCAAGCCTGAAAATCGGTTAAGTTAACCTTCTTTACTAAATATTATTATTATTTTTTTTTTTTCCCTATCTTGGCTGTATTTTTTGAATTCTAACTTTGGAATATTTACAAATACATTTAAACATTTTCTTTAAAATTTAAATATATTTACAAATGAAATATATGATATACATATTTTTAAAGCATGAAAAAATTATTCTAAGAAGAGATTTTGTTGTGTCTTTTTTAAAAGTTAAATAATTCTAATTTTAACTGGATTAATACAGAAATCTTGTAATACTGAATTGAAAAAACCTGCAACAATTTGAGCATCATTAATTGCAATTACTTTAAAATAAAAAAAAAAGTATTTTGGTATGTGTAAATTCAGAAATTATTGTTCCATATAATTAAAATGAAATGAATGTACATTTAAGCTTTTTAATTAAATGAATGATGTGTGGAATTATTGTCACGTTACTGGCACTGCTAAACAAAGGTTCGCTTAAAAAAATAGGAAGATATCAATTATCTGATTCCTGAAGCAAAGCCTTTTTATTTAAGCGAATAAGGAGAAAAGGAAGCCGCTGAATGCTGCTAAGCAAGGTGGACTATTGAAAAAAAATGTTTTCTACAACCACTTTAGTCTTCCATTAAGAAAGTTTAAGGGATTGTGTCTCTTATTTTACCAGCTCCATTAGCCAGCTTGGCTGCAAAAAAAAAAACCCATCCTGCGGCTCATTATTAGAGTGTGAATTCTTTCATGGATTGGTTTCAGCGAACCTTGTTTAAGGAAAGTCCACCATCCCTCTGGGATCTCTAGCCATTAAGAACCTCCGCTCTAGGGAGAGTTAAAAGTATTTGACATTTTTTAAAAAGAAAAACAAAATCTTTGACAAAACGAAGCCGCTTTTTACTTTCTATTACAGATTTCTTTATCTGCTGATTCAAGTTGGGAATCTGGCAGATACTAGGAGAAAGTCATTGATCCTGACATTTATTCAGCTACACATTTACTGTTTAATGAGCTAGTTCTGAAAATGCCTTCTGGTGTCAGGACCTTATTTTACAGTAAGCATTACTATTATAATTGGACCTCTGCTTTAACCAAAAATGGGGAAAAAGTAATAAGCCCAACTAAATCAATAATTTTCTTTAATGTTATTAAAATGTTGATATTGAAGAAATATATGTTACAGGAAATATGAACAGTTTTTATTTCTGTATGTCTGTCTTTTTCACATTCTGATATTTTTTTCTGATGATGTTTAACATATCCAGTGTTAATATTATGCACCAGTAAAGATAATGACTTATGATTAATTGATTTCAAAGAATGTCTTTTTACATTTAGTTTTTAAAAAAATATGAAGGTTGTGTGTTTGTGTTTTTTAATTGATATTTACATTTGTTAATGACAATATAATTATTTTTTGGAAAAGTTTGAAGCTTTTATATTACTTGCTCTCCTGCGCATAGTTTGTATGTATTGTAAAATCTTTTATTGTACAAGGGAAATCAGAATATTAGGATCACCTTAAGGCACTAAGGAATTACTTCCGAAAATCTTTCAAATTCCTATCTCCCTTTTTAAATAGAATATATGAAGGTGAAATTATTTGCTCATGTGTCTGAGTGGGATCTGAGCCAGTGACCTCTAGGGATCAAGTTGCATATACTGTTTTCTTTTGACCCAGTGTTTATCCCAGTAGCTTTTATTCTGTCTTTTACAAGAATCAACAGCTGCAGAAGCGGTTTCTATTAAAAGATGAAGGTCTAGATCCTTCACCACCATGGTATGCTAATCTTTGCAAATGGCTTTTGTTTTGGCATGTGATATCTGTCATTTGTCTGAGACTTTGAGATTTTTCATGTTCTTAACATGACCCCAATTTTAATACTTTAATTTATACACAATGTGCCTTGTTTGATACTTGATAATGATAAATGCTATAACCATTGTTATCTTCTGATTTTTTTTCAGTTAAATTGTTTTGAATAGTCATTTCAATTGGTCTCTTAAACATTATTTTGTTGCCTTATATTAGTATTTTGTAGCATTTCTGTGGTTATGATTATTTAAACCAATAAGGTACAGGGTACCACAATTGTTAGAGAAGTGCATGACAGTTACTGCCAACTAGCAGTAGTACATTGGAGCAGGAAGTTGTAACAGCTATTACTTAAAGAAGTGGCTACATGCAAAGTATAGACAGAATGACACATATAGTAAGGATTTCTTGAAAAAGCAGCTCAGTATGTTAGATGGCAGGTGAATTGCTTTTATTTCCACAGGGAAGTTAAATGGTAGAGAGTTATAATGATTTAAATGGTTTTGAACCATAGCTGTTTGCTAGTAATTTCACATGTCCTTGAGCATCTGTATGCCTCTCCTAGTTAAGTAACAAAACCTGACAATGATAAAGATAAAAATCCTTGAAGTACTTAGTTAACAAGTGATTTGTTATACTACTATTCAGTATAACCCATGTGTCTTTAGAAAGGAAAACTGGAGTAACTGGAGAAAAATCCATGCAGACATGAGGAGAACGTGCAGGTTTCCCACAGGCAGTGACTTGCTTAGGATTTAAGTTTGGTCTGCAGGAGCTGTGAGACTTTATCCCTAAGCATTGTAACAGTATACTGAGCATTGTGCTTCATTCAAATCTTAAACTTAACCATACTATTGTCATTGTTCAGTCTGATTGTGTTCTGTGTTATCCTTTTAACTTCCTTTTTTATATTGTCTTTGTGTAACGTTAAGTATGTTTCATAGAATTATCATGTTTATTTATGTTTTGTTTGTACTATGTCATTATTGTATATTTTAGTTTCTGTATGTGGTCATGTGTTCTGTTATATCTGTTGTGCTTTTTGGATGGTCCCCCAAGAGGCAGGGCCACCTGTGTGGTACTACAGCCAGCACTATAAAGACTGGGGGGAGACACATTGTTCAGTTTTGGTTCATTTGTATTTTCTTGGTGTTAGTGAGTTCACTTTATATTTTTTTAAATATACAGTGGAACCTTGGTTCACGAACGTCTCTGAACATGTAAAAATCTGGTTACGACCAAAAAGTTCGCCAAACTTTTGCATCTGTTCATGACCACACACTTGGTTGACAAACAAGCCAGTTCCCCTTCCGGTTTGTACGCGCCGATGATTTCTGCACGTGTTCAGTCTCTCCGTGTACTGTACATTGTTCTCGGTGCATCACACAGAGTGACTCTCCCTCAAAACTGTAACCTCCTTTCAACCTAGCTTCCTCCTGTGGTATAGCGGGTCCACCACTTCCGTCAAAAAGGCCAGTTTTAATAAATAATCACCGCACTCGCGGCTTAGCGAGGGGACATGGTGGCGTGTGGCCGAAGCGGTTCCTGAGCAGTGTGTGGCACAGGTGCACTGGTGAGAAGCGGTCCGCATCCGTAATTGTTCCCAGGAGCTGGTGAGTGCCACGACTACCACATCCTCTTCATAAATAGAAGCATGAGTCGGCTAAAGGGAAAAAAAAGAGAATAGGAAAGAGTGGGAGGTTTTGAGAGAGAGAGAAGGCTCGCGTGCAGCTAAGAGCGAGCAAGCTGTTGAGCAGGGAGCCTGGGTGTTTGTTGCAGTGTTATTCAATGTTTTTACATTTAGTTTACTATTACAGTGTGCATTCTATGGTATAATTAACTATTTTTTGTGCTTAAAAATCATCATAGAATTGAGTTACAAAGCTCTGGCTTTTAGAGATTATCCAAAACAGTGAGTCTTTATAAACTGAGAACTCACTTTAAATAAACAAAAGAAGCAGAGAAATGTAGAAACCTATGAGACAAAAAAGTTGTGCCTAAAAGACAGTCTAAAGTGAACAAATCCAAATACATGATCCAAATAGCAGTATCCAAGAACACAAGCAATAATCCACAAAAAGCAGAGAAGATCAAAAGAACACAATACCCACTGAAAGTCTATAACAAACTCAGTTCTCTGAGCCCAGCAGTGATGGCAGCATGGCCCTTGTACCTTGTGCATCACCTCTAAAGAAATAAAGTGGCAGCACATTTAATGAGATGGAGTACACATTGCAAAAAATAAAGAAATCTAAGAGAAAAAATATAAAAACATGAAACATAATTCAAGATAAATAAATACAACCATAAAAGATAAATAAAATAAATAAGAAGCCAAGGCAAACCCTGGCTGTAACCCAACGCATATTTTGTTGAAATATGCTGAAGCTGCTTTGAAAAGTAATCTTTTATGGTTAAGTTACATTTGTTAGTGGCATGTGTTTCCATTATAGCACTATAGATGTGTATTTGAACTTTTGAGTTGGTTGCTACAAATAAAAACAAAGAAACATATGAATTAAGAGTTTGCTAACAAGTCTGCATTCATCAGAATGAAAACTCATCATATACAAACAACTAAGCCATTAAAAAGTGACAGCTGGAAACATTTTGATTTCCCGTTTCTGGTGTTCTCTAGGCAGTGCAATATGTCAGCTGAGAGTATGCCATTCACACATCAAGGTCATAGTCCATGATGTACTTTGTAACCTAGAGCACACTGTTTTCAGTTACAGTTGCAGAAAAAAGAGGTCAATATCAGAGCAGAATTCTTTGGTGTTTGTCTGCTAATCACTATATTATATAATATCTTGATTTCTGAATGTTAAGCTTTGAACTAAAAATAACCTCAGTTTGTAGCTGGTTGTAAATGCAACATTTTTAATAACAGAAAAAACTTTAGATTTTTAGAATTACTTCAGTTTTTTCAGTTTACACAAAGAAAAATGCAAGGGGCATCCTCTAATCCTTTATAATTACCAAGTCTTATGCCCCCTCCAATCCCTACAAATTATAAATCTTGTATGATTTTTCTTCTACCCTGTAAAAGGCACTACAGCATTCAGAGAAAAAGTAAAAAGACAGCTAAAAGTTTGATTACTTGCATTATCCCCTGTCAGTCCACAATATCCAGTCATGGATGTCCCTGACTGTTGTGCCTCTTCTTACCTTTCATTCTTTATTCACTTTATACTTCTTCATGTTGTAAGATTTGTGAATTGGTTGGTGAAGTTATGGCACTGATTATAAATGAGACTAACACTTCATTCACTCCTCATAGACTGGATCTTTCATGCTCCTATCTTTTCTGGGTTGCAGATCCACTCTGCTTGGACAGTTGATATTTAATGCTGCCTACTATAGTAGTTCTCCTTTTGGAGCTGATGATATCTGTGTAGAAAGCAGTTGCACACCAGGAGTTTGTTCAACTGATGTATTCAAGGAATTTGAAATGTAAATAATATTTATGAGTATAATGAAAGTAATAAAAAGAAATCTTGAAAGATTAAAAAAAGCAACCATCCAGTCTTCTTGTGATGAGCTTGATTGGAATACACCTGTTGGAAACTGAATTGATTGAACATCCTTTAGAAGTGCACATATCTGTGTATATAATGTCTCACAATTAACACTGCATGCCAGAACAAGACCAAGCCATTAATGTCTTATGAATTCTCTGTAAACCATGATAAAATCCTGGTGAGGCATAGATAAGGGCAAGGGTATAAACCACTTCTATAGCTTTTGAGTGTTTCCAGGAGCACAATGCCCTCAATAATTATGAAATGAATGAAATTTAAAACCATCAGGACTCTTCCTAGATTTTGTTGTCCGGAGAAACCGGACATGAAAGTAATGGGTCAGGAAGCTGACCACGAACCCAATGGTCACTATAACATAACCTCAAAAGTATTTTGCTGAGGTAGGAGAATCTGTCAGGAGGAAGACCATTTCGGTAGCACCCCATGAATTACTTGTTTATGGTAGAGCGGCTAGAGATAAGCCAGTCTTGCTAAATGGCATTTAAAGATTCTTGGATCTAATGAGATAAACATTTAACTCTTTGGACAGAACTTCAGGCACTACGTCTGCCAAAGACCAGGCACTGGGCTCTTCAATTGTCCAATACTGTGACTTTGGAGAAACATGGTAGTGAGACCCGATGATTGCGGTTTACAGACACTTTCCATCCAGTCTAATGGAGCTTGAAAGGATCTGCATGGTAGAATGGGATAAACTGCACCAATCAAGGCTTGCAAAGCTTGTAGAGACTTACCAAGAAAACATGGAAGCTGTAATTGTGGCTAAAGGGACATATGCAATTTACTGAGTAAAGAGTCTGAATACTTACGTGAATTACAAATTTCAGTTTTTGATTTTTAATTGTCTGCAAACCTTATTAAAAACATGTTTTTGACATTGTGGGTTATTGAGCATAGATTGGTGGGCAAAAATGGCAGATATATCTGTTTGAAATGAAATTTATAACACAATAAAGTGTGCAGAAAGTGAATTGATGGGCTGAACCCACTCTATAATGTGTTTGTGTAATATTCTATACATACACACACACACACACACACACACCAGCAGTACAACAGGGAGATGGGTTCATGCAGGTTAGGTGGAATGATAATGCTAAAATGGCCCCTAATGTGTGTGTATTCACTCTGCAATGGGCTGGTGCTGTCTTATGCCTGATGCTTGTCCTCTGCAGCTCCGCCCGCATATTAATGAAACAGGACAAACTTCAAAAATCAATAAACAAACATATCGCTAGCTAAGTGGAGGCAAGGTACATTCCAAAACACAGAGGTACACCAACTTGAATATATTTATATATCTATATATATCTGTATCTATATCTATATATGTCTATATAAAGCGGATGTAATTCCGTTAAATAGTTCTCTTGTGAGAAGTGGACAGACAGGCATTGGATTTTATATACAGAGAAATTTATACACAGACACACACACACACACAAACACAAGTGTGTACAGAAAAGCCTCATTTTACAGCTGACCAAGTTGAGACCTTAGGTCAAGGGCCTTAGAGGAACAATAGGGTAATAATGTTGTAGAAATTGTCAAAACTAGCTGTGCGCCTTTTGCTTGTCATGTGAATCCACCAGCAGTACCAGCCATAGAAAATATACTCGGCATAGAAGAAGTGAGAGAAGTGGTTGTAGAGCTGCAGAGGTAAGCAGTTTGTCGGCTATCTTCCTTCCTCTACTGATGATGCAACCAACAAATGGCCACCAACTAGCAATAAAAAAAAAAAGTCCTTGTGCTCACAGAGGCACTGACTGGCCTTGCCATGCAGCATTTTTCAGAAGTTGTGTTTCACACACCTGGTATGTCTTTTTTTTGTTTATGAGCTGTGTGAATAGTTTGCACTGTTTTCTTCCATCAAGAAGACAGAAACACCTTGCAAATTGTAATAAATCTTTCATGATTATTATTTTTTCACAGGGTCTCATATATTTTCTGACTCTTGTTGGGTCCTTTAAGGTTTGTTTTTGTCGGCACTGCTCCACATGGCTAATTCTTATGCATTTAGACCATGCCTTACATGTACAAGGCATGGAGCCGTTGAGATTTGAAGTTCGGTTTGTGCTACTCCATACCTACAATTAAAGTATTTGAACTGGTGACCCACAGAGCCTGAATTGCAGTGATCTATACACATTACAACCAACATATGGCCAACTTGACATACAACCAAATGGTTGGCTCCAAAATGGAGACTTAAGACAAAGAAGGATTGCATATACTGTTCGTTTATATTTGTATGTATATTTCCAATATGCAGTATGTATAGGAATAAAACAATAAAGGTTATTTGCACACTGACAGGGAAAAAAATGTTAAAAACACTGTATTGACTGTATCTGTTTATTGGTTCAGCTAAGTAATTTGTCTTTTGAACTTGTGTATGCCCTTTGCTTAGAGGCTGATGAATCTGCACCATTACTGAGAGGCAGACCTTGTATTATATTGTTGTTATAGTCAAAAATATTTCTACAAATCTGAAATATAAATTTCAGCCTAGCTCACCAAGTGCATAGTTCTTTGCTTTCCGTATGCACCAGAATGTCTCACAGCAATAAAAATAATCATAATGGTCTTTCATTCAGAAAAAAAAGTTTTGCAGCTTCATTGTTTAAGATACAACACAGTGTTAGAAAAGATTAGAAAGTGGGGTTTTTATTACTTAAATAAATGTCAGCCAATGGTTATTTGGTTACTTCGATATCTGCGGTATACTCATCCCTAGTCTCAACAAATAAATGTATGGGTTCAAAGTTCAGCATTACTGCCTCTTCCAATGAGGCATTTGAACAGATGGCTTTTTCATCATGTGAGTTTTCCAGTGAATTATGTATGAAAATTGGTTGTGGCACTACATACTGCCTTTACTGCCTGTCTGTTGATTGCTTGCAGGAGTAAACAACTTGACGTTTGTTTTAGCACTGTATAACTGAGTAAAAGTAATACATGCATATTTTATCGTTCTTTGGATGCACATTACAAACTAGGCAAAATGTATTGGTATCCTATAATACAAGAATTTTAATTACTCATTTATTTCAGTACAACTCAGTTTTGAACTGAATTCTGCATACACTGAAAACAGTTCTGTTCTTTCTCTTTTTGGTAATTAAAATACCAAACGGCATATAATAAAACATTTACATTTGAATAGTCAATGCAACATTTATTTTAGTAATCATAGCTGAAATGTTCTTCTTTTGCTGTTTTGTTTGTATGTATTAGCATTTCTGCCTTCTGTCTTCTACCAGGAGACAACTGCTTTTGGTACATGTACTTAGTAAACACCACTTTCTCACCATGGGCCCACGCCTATAGCCATCTGGCCTGTAGTTAATTAAGACAGCTGGACAAAGCGGAACTCGTGCATCCGAGTCACAGATCAGTCCATTTATAAACTTGAGCTGTGCGCAGAGATCATTGCCAAAGTAATGCAGGGAAGATCAGCGAGTTGGGCAATTCTCATGGTTTTAAGTCAGACCTGTTTAATTAACTTTTGCAATCAGCCCTGCGTTTATTCTGCATGAGAGTGCACTTTTTGTCAAATAGCATAGCAATTTTAAATTCCTGTATCTTCATCTTTATGACTTCTTTATGTACTTTTTACTTTGATCATTTATTGAAAAAAAAAACACATTTAAATTCATGCTCCCTTTGTTTTTCCTGGTTAGTACACATTCTGATTCAATTTAAATTCTGAAACTTTTCATTTTGACTTTGGGGTGTCAGTAAAATTTCAGCAAATTTTAACTTGGATAGCGTGTTAAAAACCTATTTCACCTCTTCACATCTAGCAGAACAGTTTCCACTGAGTGTGGAAACAGAACTGGCTCTGTCATTACCGTGATTTGTGATATAACACTCAAAGCAAAGATATACAGGAGTTCTGGCAAGATAAAGTACCACAGTGGATGCAGCTACTGTCTCACAGATACAAAGTCCTTAATTCAGATCCCAGCCATGACATTTTATATGTGGAATTTGCACATTCTTTTTGTCTCTGTATTTGTTGGTTTTCTTTCATGCTCCAAAGACGTGTTAGTTAATTTGAATATCAACTCTAATCTAAACAAGACCAATATGAGTAAGAGTGGTTGTGAAATTTACATGCTGGTGGTGCATCTGGTGTTGGTTTGTTGTTCTGGTTTTGTTTGAGATCATAAAGTACCATAACAGAGATTAAAATCTATGTAGAGATATAGATATATATTGTAGAGTGTGTGTGTATATATGTGTATATATATATATATATATATACACACACACACAATACACCTTAATTGGCTAGTGTATGTTGTATGTTTGTGTTCTTACTAAAGTGCTTTGTAATTTTGTGAATAACAAAAATAACCATAAAAACTAAAAATGACTGTTTTTATTAGGTATGCCAATAATGTTATCAATTATGTAAATCAAGTTTGCCTGACTAGTAGACACATAATTATAGCAGAATTACAGTGACTCTTACATTTGTTGGTACATTTTTATCAGTAAATCCCATATATCATAGACAGAGTTAAGATTTATAATATTAGACTACACTATTAACACCTCCCTTACGCAAAGCAGAGAGTTAATTAATAGTAAAAAGAGGTCCAGTATGTTATACATCCTCTTGTTAATTAAAACAATAGGAGTTTAGGAGTGATGCTGGCAAAAGGCCAGCAGAATTATTTTAAAGTAACATTTCTGAATTCTTTAAAATTCTAAAGAAACTTGATTTTTTTCCTAGTTTTTGATAGTGTAAAATGTCAAATTGCCATTGAGTTATGCAGGGTGCATTAGGATTCATCCTGTTGAGCAGGACTTGTTGACATGCTAACAGTGTAGTACAATAAATTGCATTTAATATATCATTAGATAGTCTAATCCCATCTAAAATAACTCCACAAGCTACTGTTAGAAGAAATCCAAAACTATGTGAAAAGCAAACATTTTTGCCCTAAAGGATTTAAACTTTGTACTTTTCCAGAACATGCACCCTAACACGACTGAGCTATCTGGAATCTTTTGCATTCAGGGTCTATTCCCTAATGCATTTTTGATCATTTTAATTTGGAGTCATGTGCCTGTTGTGCAATTTCGGCTGAATTACAGTGTGTTTTGCACAAGTTGGGTGGACAGTGAATATTGTGAATTACTGAATTTCACTCTTACCTAAAATACTGATACAGAGCTCTCTTTTCCAGAGTTGCTTAAGATGGTCTACCAGTGAGCACTGTGACATGAATTCAGATAGTCTAGAAAACTATAAAATAATCCAATTTTTTACTGCATGAATGCAACTTTATGAAAGAACAGACTGCATAGGAAAGAATTATCTAAACCTCTGTTACTGCATGTTTTAGTATTAATAAGTAATTACTGTTAATTGTAAAAAAATAAAAATGGCAAATGTAATTTTAGCTGTGCTCACAACCATTCTTTTTTGTTTTTTGTTTTTTTTTTTCAAACAAAAGTAAAGTGATCATTTATATGTCCTTTTTGAAAATGCAATCAGCCCTCTTGCAAATTGGATTGCTTAAGGTCTTAGCTAAGAACAAATCTTGTAATTCCTTGCCACTCGCCACTGATTGTTAAAAAAAAAAAAATCTGTATAATACATTTTTAGACACTATTCTTGTTACATTTATGTCTGTTCTTACTGATTCTTTGCTTCTGATAAGTAGGATGAAGATGAATGTTAAGATGCATGCTCACTTTGCTGAGTGTTTAATTTTTCAAAGGCTGTCGTTTGAAGATACAAGTGTCATAAAAGTTTTTTTTTGTATGGATGTTTAAACTGCATACTCTTTTGGGGGAGTTGTTTTCCTACTTTATGGCCAGTCATTTTTAAAAGGTCCTATTAAACCTCTCTGGGTTGTTTGGTAGCTGAGGTCATTCTGGGCTGGAGAACATCCGGCATTGTGGTTTTGCTTCTGGCAGATCAATGATGAAAACAGTCTTGAATGTTATAGACATTTGATATTTTTACAATTGTTGTGCTTTGGAGATATATATATATATATATATATATATATATATATATATATATATATAGTTTTGTGTGTCAGATACAAAGTTTTTTACCTTCATTTGTCCGCCTCCTTTATTTTATGTTTTTGTTTTAATTTTAAAAATATTGCAGGGCTAAGCATCCAGCGGAAAGTGCATCTGGCAGCATTAGCCCTGGTACGTACAGAAGAACCATTCATTCAGAAGCAATTAAAAGGCTTGTTGACACATTTATGTTCTTTCTGTTGCTCTTCCTCTAATCCTACCTTTGAGTACAGCATGGAATCGCAACATATACAACATAACGAGGAGTGTTTTTAATCCAGGAACTGTCATTTGATTTAAATCTTCAGTTTATATTTATTCATTTAAGTATGGAGTAACAGCCAAGAGCAGAGAGGGGGGGAAATCAATTGGATATTAAAGGAAACACAGTTTTTCTGCTCATGGGGCTCCTCATGGGCTTATTTTGTAAAAGCTTAGCAGGAGCTTTGAATTTTTAAATTTCATTGGCTTAATGGTTCTCAGATAGAGAATAAAACAATAATAAATCTGCCAACAATATCAGTCTCTGATGCTTAAACACCATTTAAGCAATAATGCCACAAAAAAAGTTCCCATGTACCTTTCAAACATATGTGTTTAGTTCTTAGTTCAAGATTGGACAGGAAACGTTCCTGACAAAGGTTATTTAAACCTGCAACATATCCAAATCCTAGTTTTACATCATAAGGTTGTTAACATATCAGTGAAGTTGTTTGCTGCCTTACTAGCTTCTGTAGTTAGCTAGCAATTAATTTGCACAGCATCCTCACCCAATCGTTTCAATCAGTCGAGTAAAATGTCCACCAAAATATTGGGGTACTTAATCACAGACTCCCCCAACTCTTTTCAGTCTTTTTAAAATAATTAAATAGTTTAATAATCCCCTATAAAGAATGGTCTACATTTAAAGAAAATATTTAAATTAGAAAAAGGAGAGAACCTGTGCAAATTGTGGCTCGTCACAGATTGAATTGTTTTTGATTCACTTTCATGTACGTAAATGTCTTTGTGCGTCTGTCCTTTGTGGACTTCATGAATAGGTTGGGGGTTAAAATTTCAAATGGTTTAAGAGGAACAGCTCAAAGGAACAAGGGAAAAATATATACTATTTTCCATAATGAATCAAGACACTGGGTTAACAGTGGATCAATGTCTTATTTGAAATGAAAGAAATTTAATTTTAAAGCTCAAACCTTTCATTTTAGTGAAATGAAAAGAGCAGAGCCCACAAAGGAAAATATATATTTTTTATGGCAATAAATAATGAGTGTTAGTGACTTTTAAAAGGTACAATTATGAAATATCTATCCTGGCATCAGCCTCAAGTAAAACAGTCTTGCAAGTAGACATGACCAGGACAACAGCAGTTGAACAATGGGTCTAATTTGTATTCTGTTTTTACTAGAAAACAATATCCCAAATTTCCTTTCATCTGCAGCCCAGAATATTATACTGATGGATTTTCTTAGGGTCATCAGCCAAAGAAGAGTGACATAGTCATTGTTAGGCTTGCATTTGAATGTGCAAATTTGAGGGAAAAAAATGTGCAGCCACTTTTTAGATGAAATGTGTCTTTTTTAATTGGTAAAGGTCTGTTTGTATTGCTCTCCAAACACCCAGATATACTAGAAGATTGGTTCTCTGTAAAAGTTAAACACATAAAGTACTTTCAGTATTGCTGTAGTATTTTCTAATTTAAAACTACAGATTTTTTTAAAGCTGTGTCCTCCTCTCTCAGTCAATATCTGTTCAAAAGCAAGCTACTTCTTCTCTGTTGACTGTGACTGCTGACATATTTAAAGATTTGTATCTTGACTTCGTAAACATAGTGTATTGTATTGGCTGTGGAAGGTGAACTGTTTAAAAAGACTGCATGTTGTTAACACTCAGAAATGTGTTGTGGTGTTTTGAATTAGATTTTTTGATGTAAGAACAGTATAATTATGTTATGACATTACTAATAGTATAATTAAACAAAGATAATTTGAGCAATTATATAATACATTTTTCTTTATTTTTATAAATGGCAGAAATAAACATGATGTACATGTGCTTATATAGCATATACCTGTATTCAGAGTATCTACTAAGGTAACCATACTAATGATACATAAGGTCTATGTTGAGTTATAACTAAACTCGAGATGAGTACTGTAGATGTTACATGATATTCATGCACATATTTATTAAGTTAGACAGTTCTTTTCATATGGTTATTAATGTTTTATTTAATGGACAGTTTAGATAGATAGAACTTTATTTGTCCCCAAGGGGAAATTTGGCAACTAATACATAAGTTTAGAATACAGAGCTTCTGTTTCTGCTTGTACAGCACCAGTAAGTGTATGACAATATATAGATGGATAGATAGAATTTTTTTTGTTCCCTGGGGAAAATGTAAGCTTTTTACAGAAGCTCTTCCAATAAATAAACAAATAAATGCACACACTGTGGTCTGAATACATACCAGAATAACTAAAAAGTAAGGAAATTTTAAAAAGAAAGAAAAAAAACTTCTAACTTGGCAGTGACAGACACAGTGAGGAGTTATACAGGTATATTGCTGTTGGTATAAAGGAGCCCCATTCATGTTTCTTGACACACTTTTGCTGAATAATTTGTTGGCTGAAAGTACTCAGTGTTGTGGCTCACAATCCATTTTGGGTTATATGTTGTCTGAATTTGGGCTGTGCAGAGTCGTGATTCACAATAGTATTCAATAGGAAAAGGTTGCATATGGTTTGAGGAGTGTTTTGCGATGGGTCGTCAGACAGTTTCAACAAATGCCACTGCTCCTCTAAGATTTGCTTAGGATGATTCTCAAGGGGAGACAACAGGATAACTGCCCTTGGCAATTCTCCAAAGGACAAACAGAGTTGACTACTAGCAGGGATTATATAGGGGCAACCAAACCCATGATGACAGCTGGCAGCAATTCTGGGTCTCAAAGACAGAAAAAAGGGAAAATTGTATTGTGAGAAAAAAAACAGGTGTAAGATCCACTGGACCACAGTGTTATACAAAAATATATAAAATAAGTATTCAGCCCTTAATGCAAACTTGAAAAAGAGTTCATCCATGCAATGCTGTATCTGTTCCAACCCCCTAACAAATTTCATCATCAATAGTTAACCCTGCTAAATAGTTGTTTAAAAAGTGACACCTTTCATAATAATACAGAAAAAAGGGAAAAATAAATTCCACACACATTTTTTTCATATTTATGTGTTATATCTATAGAAATGTTTTTTATGAGTAAGGGAAAATGAATAATGAACAGACTTGCATTTTTGTTCAGGAATTGGTACATATTTACATGCATAGGTGCCAGGAGCATGCACACCTTAATAATAACTGTCAGGGTTCAAAAGCTTCAGTTCACATAGTTTGTGGACATCTACATCTAAACATAAAGATAATGATTGTCTTTGGAAGCATCTGTGGGTGTTGTTTACAACACATACACAAGCTACATAGGTACAAAAAATGGAACTGCATAAAGAGCTCTCTATCCTCTTTAATGTAAATGTTTCCATGTTCAGAAATATTGACCTGTATGTGCAGAAATTATGAAGTGGCACTCATGCTGGCAGCCATAAAGCACAAGACACTCACTCTGAAAGCACCGATGAGCCTCTTGGGATGATTGACAAACATGTTAAATTAGTCATTGACTGCAACTTGCAGGGCATGATTGAAACATTCTACCATTGCCCCATTCACAGTATTGTGAGTGAATTTTCTGCTGTGTTGTTTTATCAACTCACCCAAACACTGTACCTCTGGATGCCCATGTCTTCCTGTTATCATCTTGGATGTCAGTTGTATGTCTGGCTTTGAAAGTTTTTAGCATGTATTACTAGCAGTTCTTTACCCAAGTTGTGTCACGTTTTTGTGGTGTATCTCTTACTTGCTAGTTTAGTCCAAAAGTCATTTGCTAACTGGCACTGCTAATGCTTCTGTTTTGTTGAACAACATGTCTCAAAGTGAGTCAAATTTTTAAAATACAGTAAATCAATTCATTATCACATTACAGATTTATGTTAATTGTATAATCAATATTAATATTCAGTTTAACTTCTTAAGTAAGCAACAGATAAATGTTAAAATCTCCACTTAAATGGAAGCAAACTCTGATTTCCTCTATTAGCAATGGTGAAAACCAGAATATTTGTCAGTTAATTGTATTCTCAATAAAGTAAGGTGAACATAGTCTATAAGTGACTACTCTTACTCTTGCATTGCCTTTTTAAGGCTAAATGTGAAACTTGATTTTTATTTTTTTACTAGCTGAATACCCGTGCTTCGCTACGGGATAGCAACAGGAAAAATGTGTTCTAAAATATACAGAGTGACAGTATACGTCCTGTAAAGGTCATAAGGCAAGATTTAGCACATAAAAGAAACAAAATAGGTTACTAATTATTTCTTGAAATGGCTTACTCAAATATAAGCTGTTGTAAGTATAGAAGACTTAAACAGTCATAATTTGGGTGTGGTAGGAGTCACCGGTCTGTGTCATGGCTAACCCGTCAATCCGCATCTGATCGGCTAGAGATGCGGTGCCATGCACGTGGTAGGCCAGTGAGGAGAACAGGCATGCGCCGTTACTGCTCATCCGCACCACGCGGTGAGGGACTATTACTTTGTCAATATAAATCCTTTCTTCCTCTGTCATAGTTTTATAGGTTTATTTAAAAAGGTATAAACTTAATAGAAGAATTTGTGAAGAAAGTATGATAAAGAATAAAATAAAAAAATTATGAAAATCAAAATCCTCAAAAAAAAAAAATTGCTTTAATATACCTTGGAATAACCTAACTAAATAATTTTAAAAAGATAAATAAATGGCAAATTATAAACACTTCGTGGAAACTCGAAAATATCAAAACAAAACTTGTACTCTTCAGAAAAATGAAATTATTTTTAATTTACTTTAAAGAAATTTATTTTAGAAAGAAATGGAGTGAATTGGTCTAAAAAACTATAAGAAATTTCACGCTTGGACCATGAAATGTTTAGAACCGTTTCTTAGCGATCACCTAATGACCAAATCTAACCTACATTCCAAATTTCAATACCCAAGTCCTCATGATTCGGGATATTTTGTGATGAGGGAGTCAGTAGTATTTGACTTTATATATATATAAACAGTGGTACCTTGGTATACGTCTGCTTTGGAATAAGTCCAACTTGGTATACATCCTGTTTGGACACGAAAAATTTTGCTTGGTATACAACCTTTGTTTGGAATACGACTCGCGTGCTAACCTTGTTTACCTCTCTCGAGACAAAGCCACAACTGCCGACGAGCGTTAGTGCGCCAGTTGCTAGCATTCAGTGAACAACCCGCGAAATTTGCAAAAACCTCAAATAAACTTTTTTCACATTGTCATTATGGGGTGTTGTGTGTAGAATTCTGAGGAAAAAAAATGAATTTAATCCATTTTGGAATAAGGCTGTAACATAACAAAATGTGGGAAAAGTGATGCGCTGTGAATACTTTCCGGATGCACTGTGTATGTGTGTATATATATATATATATATATATATATATATATATATATATGTATGTATGTATGTATGTATGTATGTATGTATGTATGTATATATATATATATATATATATATATATAAGATAGATAGATTATATTAGGTTAATGTGTCACTTTTTTGCTTTTGTTCCTAATAAAGCAATAATTTAAATAGAATAAAATGTACAAAATAACATTTGCATTAAGTTAAAAAATGAATATTGCTGATAATTTACTGCTCTTTAAGTTCAGGCAGATTCACAATATGCAGGAGATTTGAAGCAGATTCACAATATGCAAGAGATATACAGTATATTTTTAAAATATTTATTTCTTTCTGTCTTATTCATTCAATGTCTTTACGTCCAACTTTCTGTAGATTAAAAAACCAACTGCTCAGGCTGTTGGCCTTGCTCTCTTTCTCATGTGTGGGGACTGATTTGAATTTACTTTTGTCAAGTTTGACTTGCTTGTATCCACTTGCTTTTAATAAATTCAAGAAAATGTAATAAAAAAACAGTTTTTTAAATTTTCATATCCATGTGCTTTTTATTGCTACATTCTAAAGATTATTATGGAAAAATAAATTGGGGTTTCTTAGAACTTATTCATACAGCACTCAAACTGACAGCACACACACACACACACATATATATATATATATTATATGTATTTTTTTAAAATTTAATCCTCAATACCAGTGCATTTGGCAAGTATAAAACAAGGAATAACAAAATCAAAAGATGTTCAAAGAAGTGCATTTACAGTATTGAGTACTTATGTCTTCTGATTAAGTTTAGTATCTGCATAATCTATACAATTGTGTAACTGCTTTCCTGCTGATTCACCCTGCATGGCTTGGAACCTTGCTGTGTCTATAACAAATAACATAAAAAAATCTATTTGGCATTTATTTGCACATGCTGCTGACTGTTCTTATCACCCTATAGAATTCCTCTTTAGCAGTTCCCTGGTCTTAAGCAGCTGGGAGCACAGCTTTATTTAATCGGTTCTTAGTGGTCTCTGTACTCTTTTAATGATTGTCATGGGGCACTCCATAACCCTGATCAATGAAACTAACAGTCAGACAACCAAACTTTTAATATACAATATGTTATAAAAACATTAACTTAGTCAATGCAGGCTTTTGTAATTTGAGCTCCCAAACGTTTTTCTTTCTAAAGCAGAAAAGCCTGTATCAATTCTAGGGTAAACATTTGGCTCAATCTTGCTTATTATTCAGTTGAATTGAGGGATAAATGAAGATGTATTCTGCCATTCAGTGACTGAAAAAATACTAGCTAGAAATTTAAGTGTTGCATGACAAACATTTTAAATGTAGATCATAATACTGATTGTGATATAGATGTAGTTAGTTTGAACAAACTTTGCACACAGGAAAGTCGCATTAAGGTTTTTATTAACTTCCTTTTAACTGTCTTTTTCCATACTTCATTTCTTGCTTATCTCTCCTAGTTTAACTCTTTGTTGTCAATTGTTACCATTAAGCCTATTTTTTATTTTAATTTAGAAATGGTATCTGTCATTTGCTTTTGTTATGTTATGGGGCTTACTACAACGCTCTCTTGCTAATGGGAGTTGTTTCTAAAAGGCTGCATTCATAACAGTGTATGTATGAATATATGTGACATAACTTAGTGTTTGTATTGCTACAGTTTGGCGTAATGTAGCCTGTAATGTATAACAATTGTATTTGTGATGTGTTTTTTGTTAAAAATGTATATGCAAGAGTGCAGTATATACAGTATACTCATATGTCAGGTTCATTTAGTATCTGGCTGTACCTTTTTTAAATGAACAATTCAAAACTTACCATGTAATAAGCTAAATATTTCTTTACAACTATGATGAAAGATTGTTGTGACATGCATGTTGAACTTGCAATATATACAGTATATTCCCTTTACCTCCCTCATGCATTCAATCATGATGACCTTAGCCTGGTAAGAAAAAAACACAAAAAACACCATAGGTCTTTCACACTAAATAAACTTATATGATGATACAAGTGAGGCGCAAATGGAGAGGGAAGTGGGGCATGTTACAACATTTTTTGGAAGTAGCATTTATAGTTTATGGCCTGAATTGCAGTAAATTTGTCGCTTTAAACTTAGTGGGGAAACCATCTTGTAGGGCTAGAAGCAAAGTTGTAAGAAGACCCTCGTAGTAACATTGAAATGTAACCAAATTAAATTCAGTGGCATGTTATATTTCCCCCTGCATTTTACTACCTTCTGCTCTTCGCTGTCATGCCAATATTAGAATTATCAAGGATGAAACCTTTGAACTCCAAGTGTCTGGCACAATCCCCAGTTCATCACTTATTTTAATGTTCTGCGTGCCGACTGCATGTGAGCTACAGTGCTGTCAGCTAT
Source organism: Polypterus senegalus (assembly GCF_016835505.1). NCBI lineage: Eukaryota > Metazoa > Chordata > Cladistia > Polypteriformes > Polypteridae > Polypterus > Polypterus senegalus. Next base: position 12,933,730 of record NC_053162.1, read on the forward strand.
TTTGCCTCAGAGCATTTCCCTTCCTTTGTTTAACCTATGACCTGTTAAAACAAGAGTTAATCAAAAGTTCTAAGGAGAGCTAAGAGGAAGGGGAAGTGTTTGGTTACAAATTAAATATGTGTTTGTCATAAGCTATAAATCCTTAGTAAAACTACAAGAGCAGAGAAGCTTCAAACTGTGTGCCGTGTGTTTTGGCAAGGGAGAAAAAAAAGGTAAAGAACTGATGTTCAATTACTTTAGGAAAAAGTACAATATTTATGTGCATATGAGCAGATATATAGTTTGATATTCATGTATGTATTTATGTGTGTGTGTATTTACAGTATATATATATATATATAATATAGATATATATTTATACACGCATTTATTTATAGATATGCTGTATATATGTATAATTTTATAGTACCAATGAAAGCCTGGACCCACCCATAAATTATCATGTTTTTGATAAAACTTCATATCTTTTTTTATCAAAATACCATGAATACTATGATTTAAAGATATATCTAAGACATTACTAGTGTTTCTAGTGGATGATTCTTAATTTATTCTGATTCTGAAATAAAGTTATTCTTAATTTATTATTCACATATGACTGCAAAGCCCAATTTTCAGCAGTAATTTCTTCCCTTAGCATATCCTTATTAGTCATGTTTAAGTGCTAATTGGTTATCAGAGAAACCTTTGGAATTATGTTAGCCCTGTTGAAACTTGTTATTCTGTTCATTTTGGTTGTAGAATACTGGTATTCCTAAAGCTCAGTTCTGGATTAATAAATGGCCAAAATTAAAGAGCTTTCTTAAGAAACACAGAAGTTGTTCTGTGTGACAGATTGCTAAGAAACTAATGCTTTTCTATAAAGATGTATAATTACTGTCTTGAGAGAAGAGAATCAACTGTATCTAACCAGGACAGAAAAAGAAGTGCTGGCTGGGTAGGAAGAGAGAAGCTCCTCAACTAGTTCCTCATCATTTTTTACTTTGATTTTCCCATGAAAATTGTAGCACACACTCTCCCCACCCCCAAATAAAGGAAGCTTGTGTATTCTTTTACCGTGCTTACCTGTTACCTTGCCAAGACATTGGAATGATAAACCTGACCTCCATATTTCTATTTAAAACAATAATATATTAAACAACAAATTTCTTTCTTCTGGACAATAAAAGGGCAAAATTTTTACCTGTATATATGAATTACTGCCTATTTTGAAGAAATAACAAGGGAGAAAAAATTTGAGGTGTAGCAAAAGTTGATTTTGGATTGTTTCCACCTCAACTAATGTTTAGGATGAGGAAGTCTGCCATTTTTCAGCTCAAAATATACAAATATTATTCTGAGCATGAAAAATTCTTAAGCCATTAAACAAACTAAGTCAAAAATATTATTCAAAGCAGTGTTTTTCACTGAATTGGGTATCTCACAGAAACGGTTAATGGTAGAGAAATTTCAAATTCAGAAATAATTTCAGTACACCTAAGTTTATAAGGTACACAGCAAGGATTTTGGTGCAGACCGATGTAATTCGTTGTGATAGGGTAAGTATAATACACCTCTTTAGGAAACATTTTAAAGCAAGTTGATGACTACAATTATTCTTAAAGTTAGTTATGTAGACTGTAGGCTTTCTCCAATTTCCTCAGAAATGATAGTGGTCAGGAAACATTGGTCTTTGCGACAGGGGATCCTTTCCTTGATGGCTTGAACAAGAAAACAAAAGTCCATTTTCAACCCCTCTGAATGGCAATAGCAAATGAAGGTTTCTTCAGAATACTGCACGAAAGTCCCAAAAATCTGTTTTCCCTACTTTTCAAAGACAGACAGGGATTTTCCTTTAAAAATCAAAAAAATGGGAAGCAAGACACAACTGTTATGCCGTCAAATGATGGAAAGCTTAGGATCTTGAGCAGGTGGAAATACAAAGATGCTTGAAGTGGTTGCCTGTTGTCAGGTCAAGTTAAAGAGGCAGAGGTGACCTAGGCTTTATCCTCCTCTTTTGGGGCCTCATGTATAAACGGTGCGTACACACAAAAATGTTGTGTAAGAACGTTTCCATGTCCTAATCGCAATGTATAAAACCTAAACTTGGTGTAAAGCCACACACATTTCCATGGTAGCTCATACCCTGTCGTACGCAAGTTCTCTGCTCGGTTTTGCAGACTGGCGGCACCCAGCATCAAAGCAGTGCTACTGTTCCTATGTAGTTTATCTTTCTTTTTCAGATCCACATCCCTCACACAGCTTTATAAATACACTGAAATTAACTGCATATTGCTCATCAGTTTAATGCATCTGATTGTAAATAACCTGTAACAATATAATGGTCCACAGAATGGTCAAACTACTCCAAATACCATAGCTGCTTTAGCGTTGTTACTCTCACTGCACCTTTTTCTTCTTCTTCTTTCAGCTACTTCCATTAGGGGTTGCCACATCGGATCATCTTTTTCCATATTACTCTCACTGCACCACTCGGAGTAGTTATATAACTGTATCTGAGTGTGAATCATAGCTGTACAGCAGCTGATCGGAAAAAGAATTATCGGTATACAGCATCAAGCATATGCTGCCTCAGCCAAATGCTATTTGAATTGCTCTCATCTGATAAACGCTTCAGAGTTTTTTCTATACTGACCTCGCGGTTCAAAAACCATTTCATCACAAGAACTCTAAACACACTCCATTAGTCCATCAAGTACTCCTTGTAGAACTGTCTGTACTTATAAGTACAATCACCTCACTGTAAACTTGCGATACAGTTATAATACAGTATTGCACAATCTGAGCCACTTTATAAAGCGCATATTTACATATGATGACGATATTATTTTTAAGATGAAATGCAGCAAAATATGTTCACTATATTATACAGATAAAACTTTAAATACGCGGTGCCGCAGCACTAGCCAGGAGCTGGAACTTCGTTCACGGATTGTTCCTGCCTTGCGCTGTATTCTTGCTGTGGCTGGCGCGACACTGGAAGGATAGATGGATAGAATAATTAAACATTACGAAGATATTTCAATGTTCCTTAAAAGTTTTGAAGAATCGGCTGAGCTTACAGATGGCTTAACATCTATTACAGAGCTGATTGTGTGGCGATTGGGTATTTGGAGAAAGAAGAGTATGGACAAGAAGTGGAGGTTAGTACGTTTGAAAGAGACAGTACTGCTATAATAAACTATTTCATTGAAGGTAGTGCATGGCGCAGAAAGCATCTTGCGTGAGACATGAACAATCACTGCACCACTGTGTTCCCATGTTTAATAACATGATTTAACTCCTATTATCATGAAAATGATATCACGTATACTTCTCAGTATTTGAATTATTAAGAGAGTTGTAATATTATGAATGTAATGAATTCTGTGTCCTGTCAGAGGAAGAGAAAGCCGGAAGCATGTAGTGATTCACACACTTAGAAGATCAAATACAAAACAAAGCATTTAATGTGCTACTTTAGTTGCGATGGGATTTGAGAAACTAGTAAATTAAAAGATTTTAAGATGAAGTTTATGATGTTCTACTTTAATGACAAAATAAACTACGTGATTAAAGTGGAAATTTTGAGGTTAAAGTTGACATTTTGTGCATTTTCCCTAATAAGCTTGCATATGACACTCGGACGGTGGGCTACGACTTGCCTTTTCACGGCGACTTTGATATGTGACAACTTTTTTATTTTTTTATTTTGGGCACTGTGCAACTTTGTGAACTTGAGCTTTCGAGTTTCTCCGACATGCTATGTCTCTTGATCAACTTCCTTTTGTTGGTTATAATGTTTAAACCAACAAATAGTAAGTTTTTCCTTGCCTCCACTTGGTATTCGCTGAAATTCTTCTGTTTTCCCTCGTACTTTTTCTATTGTCTTTTCACGGATGGCTGATCTTAAGGGCTTTTTATGCTGATTTGTATATTCAAAGAGGGGTAATTCTGAGATTGGTGTGGGATAGCAGGCACGTGCACGTGTGTTAATTTTCACTCTGACCAGGATTTATGTAGCGGAAGAACGTGGAAATTGGCAAACACACAGATTTATGCATCTGGATTTTTTTCTGCGTAAGCACATTTCTGCTTTTGTGCTTATGTCATGTTATAGTGCGAATTCTACTCGTTATACATTAGGCCAATGGTTTTGAAACTTCCATGTTTTCCTTATTGTTTTTTTTCTATAAAAGAAAAAGTTTGAGAACCATTAACAGGCTTTGTTTTTGCTCTCATCTTTGGCTAGAATGCTTTCATTAGTGCATATAAAGTCCATTTAAACTAGGAGAGTTAAACATAGATAGCAGGAAGTATCTAGTGCCAGCAGATTATTAGGTGACAAAGCCAAAAATTAAGTAATACACTCAACTATGCAAATTTTGTGGTTAGCCACAGCTCACATTGTGGTATCATGTGAGTCTTGATGTCCATCTTTAAGATGCTGTTGCATAGTTGTTGCACTGTGATGATACACTGATTTCGTCTTACAGCGTTGGCTGTCAACTGCATTTTCCTTTTAAGTAAAATACTCCCCTTGGACCCTTTCCCATACTTTGTTTGCCTTTGGGTATTTCTCAATTATTTGAGAAGTAGATTTAAGTTAGTTTTTTTTTTAAATTTAAATTTGGGTAATTTGATTATTTTTGACATCCAGAACCCGATGCTGCATTAATGCAAACAGACATATATAGGGACAATGAAAGTATTGGAAACGTAAAGTCACAACTGCCTTTTTACTAGCCTGTATTCCCAATCAAAAGTGGATTTTGTCTTTTTGCTGAGTTTAAAAAAGATAATTTCATCCCTAGTTTTTTAGATTTCTGCTCACTAGTTGCTGTGTTTGCCAACAAAAGAACTGCAGCAGCTCCGAGTGAATTTCAGCTGAGACTTTACTGCATCTACTGATAGAAGAACTGAAGCAGCGTTGAGTGAATTTCTGTGTAGACTTTCTTGCAAACTTCCAAGAAGACCAGTCCTTGAAATTTGAAGCCTGACTTTACTTTGCCAAGCCTGAAACCAAAAATACGGCTCTTCAAGGGCTACAATGCCCCAGTTAAGTCAGGGCATGCTGCAAATCAGCTGGCAAAGCACTGCTTTTTTTCTTTTGGAAACATCTCATTGCTTCATTGCCATTGGAGAAAGGGAATACAGTGGCATCCAAGTGGCACTCAGAAGTCTGCTTGCCCATTGTTTATTGTGGAGCAGAGGATGCTCCTAGTTTCCTCCACCACAACAACATGCCAGCTGAGAATTCCTGACTGACCATGGCCACCATTCAGCAGTCTTGTGTTGAGATGGTGGAGACCCCCACACACACTTTTTTCCCTTGACAGGGTACCCTGTGATTTTTTTGTATTTTTAAAAATCAAAGAACTCTGGTGTGGCTAAGTTTTCAAAACCCACAGCTAGCTCATTGAAGCTGTGAGTGGGGAGTTGGACAAATTGACTCAGGGTGCTTTTGTGTCATGCTGATTAGATTAAGCACCTGAAAAATGCATTGACCTTGGTGGTGATTTTGTTAAAAAGTTAAAAATATTGACAGAAAATCCCCACCGTTAATCATACCAAAATGTTATGGAAAGTACTAACTTTGGTGTATATGTTTACTTTCTGTCAATAGTGAAAAAAATTAGTGTTGACACTTTACCTTATTTCAATAAAGGTAATATTGTAATCATATGTGAACTGTCCTAGCTGTATCTTTGAAGGAAGTAATGACAGAAACTATTATGTAGTATATATTAATAGTGTATGAACTTTAATGATGCAAAATTTAATACCCAGATAACCCAGATAACTGTCATTATCAATTGAGTGTGAAAGTATGTCTTTCAAAACTTAATTGCAGTTAGCTGTCTTTTTGGTTGTCACTTCTACAAAGTCCAGCTGTATAAAGAGCCTCTACTCTCAACCAACCCTGAATGGGGCACTTAATTGTTCATCAGAGTGTAAAATCATGTATGCAGTCACATGGGACCATATTTAAAATCACATATATTTGGAATGAGGAAAACTCAGACGACAATTGGACAAACACTGGATATTGAGACAGCTGCACTAACTCTTCAATGTAGATAATCCAAAATGGCTTAGTAGAATGGAACACATTTGACATTATTTTCTCTTTATGGCAATTTGATGCATGGAACTGCAAGAGGATTTTTAGTGAATTTCTAATTATTATTAAATGCCACAACCTAATAGTCAATGAAGTTGCAAATTCCAGCCATACAACAAAAAGTAATAAATGCCAGTAAATTAAAGTATAAAACACACCTTGCAAATTTTTTTTTTATTAAAAGAAAGAGCAGCATTAATTAAAGAAATTGGAGCATTTTTGTTACTGTTGGCAGAAATATTTAAACAGAAATGTGGAGAATTCTTTTTAAAACACAAGTCTCTTGTTTATTGTGTCAGATCATATTTTTTAATAAACGACTTCTCCTCCTCATGTGAGTGATTGAAATGCCAAAAGATGCTTTATTCTTATTCTTTCTTTGTTTTAATTAAAATAAATATTTAAAACTATGTAAGCTTCTTATAATAAATTGAAGCTATGTCTTAAATGTGCCTTTAAACAATATTTAATATGAGTTTTAAAACTTGCCATCTCTTAGGCTGTGATTACAGTCTTTGTAATTCTGTACTTTTTGAAAATTATTTTTTGGTAAATACTATAGCATCCAGTAGTTACTGAGTAGCTGGTGTGAGGCATATACTTAACTGAACTTTGGCTTCTAAAGAAATGCTGAGACTTTTTTGGATGTGTAACAAGATGCGGTTCAGCTGTAGAGCATTGTCTCCCAGTAGAGGAAGTGTAAGAATCCCTTTGAAGAGTGATATAGTCAGCGTTGGGTTTTTCATTCTAAGCATTATCATCACTGGGCTCTGATCATTTGCTATAAGAAACTTAGAAAAAACCCTCATGGGATTTGCATCAAGGCAGCATAAAGGGAAAGATTACTTTACCCTGTGAAAATGAAGCTCTAGTTTAAAAAATATATGCAAATTGTTACCTTCATGAAATTATAAATTGGTTAAAAATATGAGACAGTTTCATTAACCGGGACTAAATATGGCAATCTCCAAAACTGTAATAGAAACACATGGGAAAGTTGTTACAAGAAGAAGCCGCAGGATCAACTGTTTGTTTATTTTGGCAGAATTTTCAAAGGAAGCATTGACTTGAGATTTGAAGACTTTATAATGTGTTACTTAGCAATTGCTTCCACTTTCATTTTAAGTTCACTTGCAGCTGGCTTCTGTGTGTCACTCCACATTCTTCTTGCCTTCTTATTTATTAAAATAACAGTTTCATCAAGGTTTTAATGTCCTTTACAAAAAAAAACAAAACATTTCTTTCACTTTTATGATAAATTTTACGATTCTGTTATTTCCAAGGCAGCTTATAGTATGTTGTTGAAATTGACTCAACTGTAATCATTTTTAAATAATTGAGCATCCTTCTGGATGTCTGTATTAGTTAAGTGATTTTTTGCAATTGCAGAGTATGTAACCCCTTGCAAGCACAAGCTGTCTATAAGTTGTGTATGTGTTGCAGAAAGTGTAAATATTTTGTTAATGTTTTATCTATATAAATTAAATTGTAAGCTGTTTGTATGTCTGTTTATTTCTTTGCCAAAACAGCTGAACCTGTTTTCATGAACATTTACATGTGCATTGCAATAGGTCCAACTTAAAATATAGGCTATGTGGCGTAACAGAGACAGCGGTTGTAATGGTAGGTGGTCAATCCAAAAGCCAGTGCCAATACAGGGATTAGAGTTCCTATCAGGTAGCAAGAGTGTGCTGGGGCTGATGGAGGACATTGTCATCAGCATAAACTAGCCATCCATTCATTCATCCATTCTCTAACAGACCAGATCCTGTAAAATGTCATTGAGAGCTTGAGTCTGTCTCAGTAGTATCAAATACAAGGAAGGAAACAGCACTGAGTGGGGTGCCTGACAGTCAATTGCAGGTCACACTCATGTAAACATCTAGATTCATCTGTTGAAGCTTAATACAGCAATTTTAACAGTAAAATGTACAGTATAAAAATGCAAATTTAGTTCTGAGGATTATAAACATTTACCACAGTACAATTTTTTGTCAGATCATTTATTTGTGAAAGGAGGTCTACATGGCTTCAAATGCAGCCCAGTTTCTTCCCAGTGGCTTGTTGCCACTTGCCGCTGAAGTAAAAGAAAACGGGTGCAAAGCATTCAGTTTACCGCAGAAAGTAAAAGGGATCCTGAAGGTCAACCTAATCATAGGATTAGAAGGAGAGGTTTTAATTTACTTTAGATATTGAATTGGACATGCTTGAGCTTCGTCCCCATACAGATGCGAGTGATGTAACAAAATGCCCATGTCATCCACAATTGGTTAAAGGGTGACGTCAAGCTCTAGGATCGAACGTCAAAATGACGTTGCATATTAAAGGTACTTCCTGCCTGCAGGGGTAGTCTTTAAATATATACTTGGTTTTTGTCTTTTATTTAATATTTTTATTTAATACTTTGTCTCTCTACTGTGTGTCATGTCTACTCATAATAAGGTTAAAGGCTTCAAACAAAGCAGTGAGTAATGCAAAAGTATTATTGACAAAAACGTGAGATACTAAGTAGATTTTTCAGCCAGTCAATAATTTAAAACATACAGGCAGAAAGACAGCAGAATTGCTTAAAACAAACACACACACACACACAACACACATATATATATTTATATTATATATTTATTATTATTATTGTTTTTTTAGAATGCCTGAGTCAAATTTCTATCTTGAACCTTATAATGGGTGGTTTAACCTTATAATGGTGATATATTTTTTGATTCTGTGTTACTACTAGTGAGACTATAGAAGTGAGGACACTTTATATATGAAATGGTAGAAAACCCAGCATTATGTCAGAGACTTTGTTTTTGGCAGTGTTTGATATCTATCTCCAGACTAGACCGTTCACATTTTCTAAGTTCTTTCATTTCAAATTTCATCTATTGCCTTAAAAAAGCTGCAGTGTTGTGACATTTTCAATATTGCTCTAGAGTTATGGGTCAAAGAAAAGTTGTTAAACTTGGCAATCAAAATAATCTGAAGAAGCTACATTTTGCACTGTTGCTTCAGTTTTGCTGATCTGTGTCTTCTGTAAGCTTTTTTTTATTTTTTATTTTTAATACTAGCTTATCATGACCATTTTTTTTTAGTGTTTACAGAATTGCTCCCATTTTCTTATGTGAAGTCTCAAGAACATTGTTATTGGTATAGATACTGTAATGTAATCAACAAATTTAATGATGGATTTTTAATTGATTGTACAATAATTAGTAATGAGTCAGTAGTCTTGGGCTAAGGAACCAGTGTTGTGTATCAGAATGAATAATGTTTGCTAATATAACTAGCTGTAGTGTGTCTATTTGGAAATCCTGTATTCAATTACAAATGGAGCTACACAACCTTAGATCAATAAAGGTCATGGCTAACACAAAGGGTGCAGATGTTAAAGCTCAACATTAGAAAACTAGAAGGTAATAGTGGATTTCTGGAGAGGAAAACGCTCCTCTGTTTTACATCGCTGTTGATGTGGAGGTTGTAGAAGGTGATGAGAACTAACACATATCTAGTGGTGTATCTGGACAACAGGCTGGAGCAGACTACCACCACTGTGGAACTGTATAAGAGTGTTCAGATTCTGGTGTATTATTTGTAATGCCTCATGTCCTTAGGAGTTTGCAGGCCATGTGGATGTAAAGATATTTTATGTTGTTCCTTAGACGTTTCCACTTTTTTTTTCAAATTCCTGTCAGATATATGTACTGTATCTATCTACCTATATGTCTTTTTCTTAATCTCTTTTATAGTGATTTTTGTCCCTGTTCATCTTCTGTCATATGGTGCGTTACCTGTCTGTCTGAATGTCTATAAATACTGTAAGCAGAGCAGAAGTAACTACATTAATTCCAAGTATAAGTGATCAATCAGCTAAGTTGGTGAAGGTCAGAGATTGATATGATCCACTAATCTAATCTTTCTGCCCAGAAAAGTGCAGTTGAGACCTTATTACCTGTTCAAGTTTTTAAATGTAGGAGTGAGGAAGATCAGGATGATTTGATTGTGCTTGAACAACAAGCAGAGACGCTGAAGTGCATAAAATGTGCATATTTTTACTACCCAGAAGAATTTCTACAAATCATTTTGGAGCTTCTATGCAAAAAAGGACAGTTTAGATGTTTAGTACTTATTTTTTAAAAACATTTTATATAGCTTTTACAATATGTAGAGATTAAATCAATTGTCAGCTATAAATTTGCCATGTGTCAAAAAGTACAGATGTGTTCATGAATGTGCCCAGCAATTAACTGGTACCACATATAAAGTTAACACTGAAGTGTTGCCTACATAGGCATTGGCTTCTATGACCCTGAACACAGTAGTTAGGTTAGTAAATGATTAATGTTTTTCTTTTTAGCTACAGCCTTCTTTTGATAGACTTGGAGATGCACTACGAACTGGCCTCCAAATCATATTTATGTTAGTTCTTGCCTTAGAGCTAGATCATTTCAAAAATTATTTTAAGTTCTTTTAATGTTGTTCACCATGTTAAAATACTGTATATGGGTTTGGGAGCAAGAATTCCCAGAATTTGTAAGTTAAAGTACTGTTCTTGAGATAAAATACACTTTTCCCAGTGTCTCTCTTCCATTCCTATTAACATTTCCTGTTTTTGTTTTTTATCACCGTGTCTAAAGACTCTCACATTTTTTTTTCCTGTTTCTTCCATGGTAACAAATCTTTCCTTCATTATTTATTTTAATTTTGTGAACAAAAAGAAGTTACAGGGAGTAGAATATGGTGAATAAAGCAACAACCGCATTGTTTTTGATCAAAAACTCTGTCTGACAACATGGTGTGTGAAGGTACATTGTCATGCTGCAAAATAAAGTTTTCCCTATTGCACTGCTTGGGACATTTTTTTCTAATGCTTTCACTTTGATTCCTCAGTACTGTAGTATAATGTCAGATTAACATTTTTTTACAGGGAAAAAACTTTGCATGTGCAAGTCTGTCATTGTAAAAAATGCAATCATCAATGTCTCTTTAAAATCTGCCGTAGTGGCTTGGAAAAATCTAATTGGTAAAGCAACCTGCGCAGTTGTATAATAAACACCAAAAATACTCACTCAATCAACTCAGCACGATGCCACTCAGTGGACTGATTAGCCAGATTGTAGGGATATGATATCTAGTGGCATATTTGATAACCTCCTGTGCTTTTGACCAATTCCCGGAATATTTGGGTTCCTCTTTGTATGCTTCCTTATTTGTAGAGTATTATTGAATGGATTGATTTTGATGCTAAGTCACAATAAGTGTGCTTTAATGTTGCTGCTGCAGACAGCTAAGAGTTTAAAGACATTTTAAATTGAATCGATGGGATACTAAGCATTACATTATTTTAAATTAATCATTATTTTACTTATATGTTTGAAACTGATCACATGAAAGTTTTTTTTTTTTCCTTTGTTTAATCAGTCAGATTCTCTTTGATTTCCCTGTATTTTTTGTGATTGAGCTCTGGACAGGACAGCAATGAACACAAATTTACCTTGTAGCTTAATGCATATTATCATGTAAGAAAGAGGCTATTACTTGACAACAATAACAAAAATTCAAAATAAAGTCAGATTTGATAACTCTAAAGATCATCCATATTAGCAAAATGGTCTAATTTCAATGGGCAGAAAGACCAAAGCATACTGTACATGTCCACATTGAGGCACACAATGAAATTAAGTTCTTTGATTTCAATCTGTATACTATAGTGTAGTGTTTTTTTATGTTTTCAGCTCACAAGCTATAGTAGCTTGATAGAATGAGTAGTTTCCTCTACTTTTAAAACTTTTGCCATATTTATTTTACATTTCAGAAAGCTATGTATCTCCTGTTTTCTGTAGTAATTTGCTTAATCCAAAAAATGGATTGGTTGGGCTATCATGTGTAGCTCCTATAGATGATTTAAAATACATTAATTAAGATTGCTGAATTTTAGTAATTAAATATGTTTATTTCCCTTTTTTAGCTATCTTCCTTGGTTTGAGGTATTCTACAAACTTTTAAATGTCTTAGCAGACTATACAGCTAAAGGACAGGTGAGTATATATTTATGCTTAAACTTAATTTAAACTGAACATATTTGTCTTTCTTTCTGCATGTCTGTCATAGTGTTGTCATGCCACCCTTAAAGTGAAGTAACAATAAAAAAAAATGTTCTGTCTATCTTATCCAATCCAGTCCACTTTACTAACTAAATAATACAGCTTTCATATCTGTATGTTTGCCTTTTAGAAATTTTTCATGTCCAGTTGCTCTTTATAGTAAACTAGCACTCCAGAGTGTGTTTTTTAAGTAGTCTTCAATAAAAATATTTTTGGGGGCATATGCTGTCAGAAGGACATTTATTAAGGAAAATTCTATAATTTCTTCTTTAATGGAACTACTTTGTCATGTTATAAATATCGTGTCTGCTTTTCAGTGCATCGTTTGAGTTTGTGAACTTTTGCCAACAAGGAGAGTCGACCCCTCTACCTCAAGCCTACAAAAACCTATGATATGACAACTCAGAGGTTCCACAAGGGTGTTTTAGTTTTACAGCTTATCTGTTAAGGATTTACTCATAAACTGTGATTCACACTTGCTGTTCTTAAAAAACTACAAAAGCTTTACCTCCAACATGTGAATTAACATAGTGTACATACTTTTTCATTTTTGCATTTCTTCATTAACCCCTATATTTCTTATTTTTTTTATGATAGTGAAAGAATTTTCATAAATATTCTGTGAAAGCTTCAAGGCTATAATACCAATGTGAGAGGAATATCTGATTGTATCTGAATACTATCAAAATGACTATAAACACAGAGGTCCTGGCCCATCATCTCAAAAGTCCAAAGGTCATATAATAATAGCAGTAGCTAAGAAGAGCAAATGAAACAATAGAAAAACAGAAGTGTGTTAATTTAAAAATGCTCCGAGAATGAAGGAGCTTGGCTAGTCAGAGCACACCAGTCAGACTCCTGAATAAGTTGCTGTGGCATGTGCACAACTAGTTGCTCGACAAACGTGTTTCTCACAACATGCAGCAGTCCCAATACTCTCCACAATCATATCACTATAGTTATTCAATGTGAAGTAATTTACATTGTATTGTTTTTGCTTTGGCCTGTTAAGTCTTTTGAATTAGCTTTAGGAATATTTTTAAAAACAAGCTAATATTTCTTTAATGCTGCTGTAAATGTAATTGACTCATTAATTTTAGCACTAGCTTCAAGAAGAGTGTATCATAGTCAGGCCCTTTGGATTTTGGCAGTAAAAAAAATGCTTAAAAAACCTCACTATAATAATCCAATTATATATTAACTTTAGATTCACCTTCGTGATTAGATAAGGTGTTCCTGCTTAACTGTGATCGATATTTCATTTAACTCAGAGCCCATAATTGGGTTTATTCTAACTGGCATTATCACCCTTACCACTGTATATTACATAATTTCTTTTTAGACTTATCTTAATATATAGTATTTTATTAAAGGGCACATTTAGGCAAAAATATTCTTTGGACTCTTTCTGATTTGTGCAGGAATTAAAAATAAATGTTTTCTGTTAACATAAGCAGAATTCTTTGATTTCACTATTCTGTTTTATTATTTATCTGCTATTGTTCAATTGAAGAGCTGTAAAGTTGTTGTTGTTGTCAACATGAATTCCTTATTTTTTTATTTTAAAATTTCCAATATTTTTTTGTATTTATTGCCAGTATGTCCTTCTAAGAAAAAACTCAGTCCAAAGTGGAGTAGAGTATTGAAGATGTAATATGAAATTAAAATAGCACTTGGAATGTATACATGTTCAACCTTGCATACTTTGATCATCTAATGACAACATTCTGCTTGGAGCTAACACTATGACAACATCCATCCATCCATTATCCAACCCGCTATACCCTAACTGCAGGGTCACGGGGGTCTGCTGGAGCCAATTCCAGCCAACACAGGGCGCAAGGCAGGAAACAAACCCAAGGCAGGGTGCCAGCCCACCGCAGGGCACACACACACACACACCAAGCACACACTAGGGACAATTTAGAATCGCCAATGCACCTAACCAGCATGTCTTTGGACTATGGGAGGAAACTGGAGTACCCAGTGAAAACCCACGCAGACACGGGGAGAACATGCAAACTCCACACATGTAAGACCCAGGAAGCGAACCCCAGTCTCCACGCTGCGCCACTGTGCCGCTATGAAAACATACTGCAATTAAAAAAGCATGTAAATCTTTTTTTGTTTTTGTGTTTGTAAGAGTTACTTTTAAAACGATTTGAAATCACATCAGTTTTTTTGCTCACAGGGAAGTAACTGCATGTTGCTGAAGGAGGTCCTAATACATATTTGCAGCCACCCTGCTATGTAGGTGTAAGAGGCCCAATTCCTGCTGCAGAGAAAACTCCCCAACCCCCCCCAAACCATGAGGTTTGTTTCTATAGACTTAACTGTCTTTTTTTTTGCACACTTTAGGTTCAGTCTTTCCCAGTGTTTGACCTTGAATATAATGTTTCCCATCAGACACAAATAAATTAAACCTCCTCTCATCACTAAAGTGAACTCTGAACTAGTTCGCCTCTGTTCTCACAACATGTTAGTCAGCAAAGGTTAGTTTAGCCTTCTAAATCTTTCTGCTGATGAGAAGTTTGGTCACTGCAGAGTGAGCTGTTTCAGTCTGAATTGTCTTAAACGGCGAGACACTCTGTGCCGAGATAGATCCTTACCCTGATCAGCGTTGAAATGGTGAGCAATTCCAGCTGCAGTGTTGAACCAGTTCCCCATTGAGACCCTCTGCATTATCTTGCCCTGTTGTGCATTTGTCTTACGTGTACGACCAGCATTTTTGGGTGATTTGAATGAATTACTTTTGTCGTAAAACTGTAATATTCTAGAAATCACAGACTTGGAACAACAAATTTCTCTTGCAGTGGCGGAAAGTGTTATTCCTTTGGCCTTTATATGGACAACCTGCTGTCACAGGGGTTTCAATCACCTTAGAGAGGCTCACCATCTTGCAAAGTAATTATGAGTGCTGTCAGATAAATAGGGCTTGTCAGATAATTAAGGAAATTATAACAATAACTGGAAGGTATCTGTGAGTGTTGTCTAATTTTTATCAGAGTTTTTCTTCAAATTTCTTATTTATGTTTTTTTATATTGTGCTTCAGAATATATTTAAATTATGAAATATGCTTAAAAACTGCCCTTATATTCCATTTAGGATAACTTCAAATAGGTATAAGCAGTGATTTTGAAATTTAGGAAGTTCAAAATTTTATCAACACTGTAGGCATGTGGAATGCTGTTTTATGCTCTTTTGAAGTTGCTGATTGCAAGTATGGTGATATTTTTGATATTTGATTTTTCACCTGTGGTCCTAGCCCTATAAGTGCCACTCCAAGAAGGTTAAAAATGACAAATTTTAAACACGAGCCTGTGGGGTCGTGTTTACTAGTATGGTGTAATGTTTGATTTTAATTCTTTACTAGAGACCTAACCCTTGTAACAAAAATCACAGACAAGCATAAAGTTTTGGGGGATCGGCAGGAAAACCCCATATATTTGAAAGTAAACACGAGTTATAAACGTGTTGAAAAAAGGCAAAAAGACATCTTTATAGACACAAGTCTCAGTGTGACTAACTCCAAGATGGCAACAATTCTGGTTAAGTACACACCAGGCAGGAGGAGGCTGGTCCAAGGGGATGGGCACCGGAAGTGACATCCAATGTGGTAGGGCGTTCATCCGCTCTGTAGAGGTCAGAGGAGGAGAGGTGTTATTAAACATTACCATCTTGTGGACTGGTGGGGAAATTACCACCTCCAGAGCCTTTAAGCTGTCTCAAGGCACACATGTGCGACAGACACCCTCTACGGACCTTTTTTAGATTGTGAAAAATTAACAAACTTATGTTAAAATCAAGAATATTTAGACTTTATACATTTAAAATGAAATGCACTTTTTCTTCTTTATTATGTTGTTCTACCTCATGAAGTAATTACTTTTCTTATAAATACCCTGAATTTGGCTGAGTTATGCTTTCTCCACTTGTAGTTTAGTTACATTTTTCAATGTAGATTTGAAAAACACATTGCTCACCATTTCACTACATTAACTAATTGGAAAAGAATAAATTACAAAAAAAAAATAATGATTTATCATTGATTCCTACAGTATTATGCCAGATATTTCTAGAATCTACTCTAAAAAGAAACATATTTATTCCAGATATTATAGTTAATACTCTTTTAGGTCTTTAAGCTAAGTGGCTGATGATTGTTATAAATAAAGTTAGTTATAGCTTTTTATCTCCTGCCTTTTTTAAGATGTATACAGATCTCTTGAACTTGTCCTTTTAATGGCAACATTTTATTTTGAGTAAGTTTATATTTGTGCTTTAGTTGATGCCACTGCTACATCAACTTAAGGAATAATGGTAAGCTGATGCCTGGTAAGTTAAATTTCATCTAGTTCTGTTGCCAGCAAGGGTACTTCTCATGTCTATGTGTATGTATATTAATTAAAGATCCCTGTTGCATATTGCTGTGGATGTTTAAGCTCATGGATTGACATTATAGCGTTGTATAAGATTTGCTCCTGTACTTGGTTTCATACTGTCTACTTGTTCTTTAGTTGGCTCATGGTGTTTAACTGATGAAGCTGTTTATGATGGCCCTGTTAAATTGCATCAATTTGCACAGCATTAAAGTCCTAAGAAACAGTTGTTTTTTTCCTATTTCAGTTATTTTAAATTTTAAAGGTTTAGGCTGGTAAGGTGAAGTTTTATGTTTTGCTTTTTCAATTTTCCTGTTTAAATAGTTGATTCGTTTAACATGTGGACTGTTTTGTACTTTTTTTTCTAATACCAGTTATTCTTTGGACATGCACTTTAAAAACACTAAAGCAGATTATTCTGAAAATCTGGGAATGCTGTTATAATAAATTTAATTTATAAGTCTACCCTTTTGGTATTTAAACTATAAAACACATCCAAAATTATATCCCTTTAAAACTGTCTGCTAATATTTAACAGTATGTTGTTTATATAAAAAAAGAACAGTAGTTAAAAGTTAGAGACTATTCTTGACTAGTTAATATTTAAAGAAGTGATTAGACTAAAATTACTTGTGTGGTTATATGTCTGTGAATGCAGAGTAAAAGGCAGCAGAATGTTAATTGAAAATCTGTGTCATTTAAAGAAGAGTTCTGTTCTCATTAACTGTAATGGCCTGCACATTTGTGTGTCACCATTACATGCTATAAGACATGTCACAAATGTATCATAAAAAACTTTTATGAAATAGCTAATTTACTTACTGGTCTATAAAGAATCAAACGAATTGCTATTGAAGCCAAAACCAAACAGAAAAACTTTCCTATGTCTGATTTACCAAACAGAAAAGGATTTGGAAATAGAAAACTCCACATTGAATATTAGAAAATGACCTAAATGTATATTTTACCCAAGTAATTGTAAAAGAAGAAATACTTATTATTCCTCAGGCCAAAGTGACAACAAAGCAGTAAGTTTTCACATTGCAGAGTAGAACAGTAAATTTTGCCTAGACTGTCAATGTGTTGCAGACTAATAAAACCTCATGGGCTAGAAGGCCTAGTCTTGAAAAGAATTATTAGGCATATTCTAGATGAATGGAAAGTTGTAAAATGTGACTCTGCTTCAAAAGAAGGGAGGCAAAATTAGGCCTAGTACCATGGAAAATTATAGAAACTATTATGTGAAAATTGCTCTAAAATTAGACGGAAAGCAAAATAAAAAATAAAAAAACCCAGAAAACTCAAACAGACCTTGAAAACCTCCAAAACTGGCCAAACAATATGCAAATCATACATCCAGGCTAAAGATGACATGATTTGGCTAGTGACTTAATTTTTGTTATGACGGTTCCTTGTTCTTTGAAATTTTTTTTAAAATATATTTTCAGGAATTTTGAAGTCCCATGAATCCATTGGTTACATTTTATTTATTTTGTCGCAACATACAATGTTCAAAATGAATTCTTTTCTCTGGCAGTGCTGTATTGTTTTCTAATGGGTGCTGCTATTCCAGTTGATGGTTGCTTTGTCGTTTCTAGACAAGGCAACCAGGAGAATGCAACATATTAAGTCATAGATAAATAAAGATTAGCAAAATGTATTTCCCGATCATCTGAGATTCCAGTAAAGTATATTGACACGGGTAGGAAGGAGCTCCAGTAGTCAATCTTAAGACAGTTCTGTTGAATAATGTGTACAGTCATGTGAAAACATTAGGACACCCTTTGAAAGCATGTGGTTTTTTGTAACATTTTTAATAAATGGTTATTTCATCTCCGTTTCAACAATACAGAGAGATTAAAGTAATCCAACTAAACAAAGAAAACTGAAGAAAAGTCTTTTCAAGATCTTCTGTAAATGTCATTCTACAAAAATGCCTATTCTAACTGAGGAAAAAGATAGGACACCCTTGCCCCTAATAGCGAGTGTTACCTCCTTTGGCTGAAATAACTGCAGTGAGACGGTTCTTGTAGCCATCTACCAGTCTTCGACATCGGTCTGAGGAAATTTTACCCCACTCCTCAATGCAGAACTTTTTCAGCTGTGAGATGTTTGAGGGGTTTCTTGCACGTACAGCCCTTTTCAAGTCACCCCACAGCATCTCAATGGGATTCAAATCTGGACTTTGACTTGGCCATTCCAGGACTCTCCATTTCTTCTTTTCAGCCAATCTTTGGTTGATTTACTAGTATGTTTTGGGTCATTGTCATGTTGCATGGTCCAGTTCCGCTTCAGCTTTAATTTTCTAACTGATGGTCTCACATGTTCTTCAAGCACCTTCTGATACACAGTAGAATTCATCGTGGATTCTATGATGGTGAGCTGACCAGGTCCTGCTGCAGCAAAGCAGCCCCAAACCATGACACTTCCACCTCCATGCTTCACAGTTGGTATGAGGTTCTTTTCTTGGAATGCTGTGTTTGGTTTACGCCAAACATGTCCTCTGCTGTTGTGTCCAAATAATTCAATTTTGGACTCATCTGTCCAAAGAACATTATTCCAGAAGTCCTGGTCTTTGTCAACTTTATCTCTGGCAAATGTCAGTCTGGCCTCGATGTTTCTCTTGGAAAGCAAAGGTTTCCTCCTTGCACACCTCCCATGCAAGTTAAACTTGTACAGTCTCTTTCTGATTGTAGAGGCATGTACTTCTACATCAACAGTAGCCAGAGCCTGCTGTAGTTCTCGAGATGACACTTTAGGGTTTTTGGAGACCTCTTTTAGCATCTTGCGGTCTGCTCTTGGGGTGAACTTGCTGGGGCGACCAGTCCTGGGCATGTTGGCAGTTGTTTTGAAAGCCCTCCACTTGTAGACTATCTTCCGGACAGTGGAATGGCTGATTTCAAAATCTTTTGAGATCTTTTTAAATCCCTTCCCAGACTCATAGGCTGCTACAATCTTTTTCTGAAGTCCTCTGACAGCTCTTTTGTTCTCACCATGGTGCTCACTCTCACTTCAACAGTCAGGAGCACACCAAACTAAATGTCTGAGGTTTAAATAGGGCAAGCCTCATTCAACATGCAGAGTAACGATCTACTAATTATGTGCACCTGGTGTGATATACCTGTGTGAGATCTGAGCCAATTTAAGAGGGAATACATGTGAGGGTGTCCTATCTTTTTCCTCAGTTAGAATAGGCATTTTTGTAGAATGACATTTACAGAAGATCTTGAAAAGACTTTTCTTCAGTTTTCTTTGTTTAGTTGGATTACTTTAATCTCTCTGTATTGTTGAAACGGAGATGAAATAACCATTTATTAAAAATGTTACAAAAAACCACATGCTTTCAAAGGGTGTCCTAATGTTTTCACATGACTGTAGGTTGATAGTAGTTAATGTTAGAATGCCAAAGAGAAGATGTGCAGCCTAGTTCACATCCTGTCACTACAAATCCACTATATCTGTTTTCAGAACCTGCATAATCGATTGTATATTCCCCTGACCTGTAGAATATCTAGGCAGTATTACACACAAGAAAGAAGCCAACAATGGATGAGTGGACGGGATACCTGTCATTAATAATCTTTCTTTCTTTCTTTCTTTCTTTCTTTCTTTCTTTCTTTCTTTCTTTCTTTCTTTCTTTCTTTCTTTCTTTCTTTCTTTCTTTCTTTCTTTGCTGATCCAGTTATCCTCTCTTGAAGTGATACTTTGTACATTAAACTCTTAAATTACATGAAATTCATTTTAGTGGACACCACACTCAACTGGACATATTTTCCTCAAACTGATTTCAATATCTACCTAATATTAATCAACCTTGGTCTTATGCCTATTCACTACTTTAATTACAGAGGAATCTTGAGTGCTGTTTTCAACACAAATCCTAACTGCTAGTGTTGCGTAGGTGCTTCGAACCATGGCAGTGTGTCATAGTGGCTAAGGCTTGAACTTAAGGTACTAACACTGTGCAATCATGAGTAAGCTCCTTCACCTGCCTATGCTTCAAGCAGAAAAAAAGATGTAACCAGTTGTATCTCAGATGTTGAAAGTCATCTTAGATTAAAGTGTCAACCAAATAAGTATAAACAAATGCAAAAAAAAAATTGGAGCAGTGGAAACAGAAATTTTCATTTTTTTAATGCAACGATCTTGAAACCACTTGCATTCTAAGTTACATGTGTACTTGAATTTTCATGCCTTCTTCATTATTTCAAGTAGCCATTACCCTAATATTTGTTGTCATCAGTGCAGTATTAACCTTGATGTTTTGGAAAGCATATTGTAAGAAATTAAAAAAAAAAATACTGTTTTTCTGTCTTTACCCCTATCTGCTATACAAAATGAATGCCTTGATTGTTGCATCTTTCACCTTGGGCCAATAGAAAATGAAAGAATGTAACAGCATTTTCATGTCAAAAATGTGAAAAAAATATACAAGCAAAATAATAGATGCAAAAGAGCCAAGTTAGTTCATAATACTGTGGAATACATACAGTTATATAGAATAATGATTAATTAGAGGTACGACTTGGCTCTTCAACCCTTAAACTTCAGTATATTAGATTACAATCTTAGGTACTTGCAAAACAAAATTTCAGAATTGAGTTGTTTTAGATTACACTAAATGTTATAGCATGATATTGCTCATTCCCACAGGAAAAAGAAAAAACACTTAATTTAATTAAACTCTCTTAATTCTGTGTATTTCAATGTACTATGTTTATACATTATACAATGTATATAAAATGTATTTATTTTATTATAAAAAATAAAATCACAAATCATTGGTTTAAATTTGAACAAACATGTCATAATAAACGCCTGTCTTTGACAATAATGATACAAGCAATGATGAGTATTAGGAATTGCAAATGTTGAGTGTTAAGTCAGATAGTTTAATTAAAGCTAACGGGATCTCTCAGGGCTCAGTTCAGGGCCTTTCCCTTCCTCTAGTTTATGTAAACAAGATAATATGCATAATTATACATTGAAATTGTTATCTATATGCTAATGACACAGATATTTATTATAGCTACACTTCATTGAGTACAATTAGCACTAATTTACAAACCAAGTTTTGACAAGCATTGGCACAAACGATTTACAGACAGATGGGCTTTACGTTTTGTGCATGGTATCACTATTAATTTTTAGTTTTTTCAATTTTTTTTCTGAATATACAACAGTAGGGACTAGGCAGGCAAGTTTACATGTTTCATTTTATTTACTTCTTTAAATAAAGGCAGGCAGTGGCAGTTTTTAATTTAATTCAGGCAAAAGAAAAGAAGTGAATGAAGATTTGCACATATTTAGATAAAATTCCTGCCTTTCCATTAACCGTGTTTCTCTTTGTAGCTGCTAGACTGTGGTTGTCCCTTGGCAATATACACTGGATGTCCACTTTATTAGTGCCCCCCCATCTAGTATCAAGAAGAAACATATGTAAAAAAATTGAGAAACAAGAGGAGACCATTCAACCCCCCAAGCCTGTTTGTTTAAATAATAGCTAAGCTGTCACAATATCTCATCTGCATTCTTTTTAAAGGTTGTCAGGGTTTCTACTTCTTATACATGTCTTGGTTGTTTATTCCAGAGTACCACAACTCTTTGAGTAAAGGTTTCCATCTTAAATGCACTTCCCCTTAATTTCTCTGATGTCCTTGATTACAGGGTTCACACTTGGAGTCTCCTCTGCTTGAGACTAAACAGGTTTAATTCTCGAGTCTTTCATAGTGGGACATGTCCTTAAGTCCTGTGATGCACTTGGTTCCTCAGCACAGCTTCAAGTGCTGCTATATCTTTCTTGTACCATGGTGACCAGAACTGCACACAGTACTTCAGATGCAGTCTCACTTGAATCCCTTGAATAAACATCCCCCAATTTTGCCCAGAAAAGACCTGACTCGTTCAAGGCATGGAGTCAACAAGGTCTTGGAAACAGTCATTAGGGGTTCCGGAAGCTATCTTGATAGCATTATGTACTTCCTGTAGATTTTTAACATGGGGACCTCCCGTTTCACTTTTCTTTAAAAATCCTGTACTAGGTTGAGATTCAGGAATTGTGCAGGCCATTGTATAGGGTGGTCCAGATCTAATTATGCAATTTTCATTACGTCATAACTTAAGTTTATTACATAGAAAATCATCCGAAAAATCCCGGACCATCGAGAAGTGTGTGAACTGACGACATAAAGAATCATCTTCGAGCTGAACTGGAATCGTCCCCACATAAATCAAAGTCTTCCAGAAAGATCTGGATTGGCATAATTAGATCTGGACCGCCCTGTAGTAAGCTAAAGTTATGAAACATGTTGTGTTCTTAAGTACATTTTGACATGAGAAATTATCCTGCTTGGGGTATCATGTTGTGGAGTTAGAACACAAAAATCAGTTGAAATCCATTGTTGTTTTCACAAAAAAAAGGTCTATTTGCCAGCTCCACAAGCATGTTTAAAAATCTTATCAAATTATTTATTGTAGAAAATGATTATTAATAAACTTAAATCTCAATTCTTGTTAAATGAAACCTTTGCATTTGTTATTATGCCATTAACTTTTCTGCAATTCCATCACAAATCACCAAAATGAGTGTACTTCTTCTTTTGTTTATTTCTCACTTTGCCATTTTGTTTTGTTTCTGTGACACCTTTGTTGGTGTGAATGCACTATGTTCATGTCTTATGAGTAGCTTGCTTGTTTTTGTTAAATGTTGAGTGACAAAAATGTATGAGCTTATTTGCATTTTTTTAGGTGTGTTCACCTATAATGTGAAAAGATTGAAATGCGTTTGCAGAGTATGTGTGTCTGCATCAAAAAACTCTGCCTGCTCCTAGTGGGCAGATTTTATTCAAATTTAGCACACCCATTCTACAAGGAAATTTGTCAGTTCAATTTTTGTTCATATATCTTGAATACAGTATGTTGTACAAGGTTAAATCCCATTGAAAAGCTAATTTTCAAATTTGTTCAACTTTAAACAGAGAAGCATTTTGTGTGACTTCAATTCAAATTAGTTTACTTTTTCTTATCTCCCTTGAAAGAGGTTACTTTCACTTGTATTGTTTAGATATTGCTCTTTTACTTGTTTGACAGATGCTTCTAGTGGTAAAACAGTGAAACACCTTCTGAACCGTACATAGCTTGTGTTTGATATGCTTTATGTAGAAAAGATTCCTGAAACAATTTATTCAGAAATTATTAAAATGGGAAACAAGCTTCCTAACCATAGGTTTATAACACTTTATTTATACACTGAGTAAACATGTAATCGGGACTTTCCCGACCCTAAAAACAATGTCAAAGCTGCGTTTGTCTGCATATCATAATAATTCAGTATTTCGCTTTGCAGTAAAAATTTTCAGTAAAGCTTCACAACAATCTACTGTCCAATATAGTGGAAATCACCCAACAATTTTATCTTAGGACTTCAACACATATTTTATATCTCCATTAGCTACTACTTTCAAAAAAATTATTTTTAGATAGGTAGATAAATAGATCGAACTTTATTTTTAAGAAAGTTGAACTCCAATTAACGATAGACCCTCCACAAAAGCACATGAGTTGATGTAATTTTTTTCATCACTATGCACTCTCTTTTCAAATTGCACAAACCTATTTGGGCTCTGATTTTAACTTTTTGTTACTGCAAAATGGTATTAATGACATTTTTACGTATTTAACTAAGACAAGTACTTACCTTCTATTATCAATATTATTTCAAATATTAAAAAATAAATATATGCGTGTTTATTTTTATTTATTTATTTCTCACATATTTACCTATTTATGTATTTATTTATTTATAAAGCTTTTTAAAAAGCCAAATTACTCATTGGGGCATATTAATATCTATCTATCTATCTGTCTGTCTGTCTGTCCAAGTTTCAGCCTGTGTTTGAGAATGTCTTTCTTTTTATGATGATAAAACGTGTTATTACTTTTTTGCTGAAAGTCTCCATGAAGTTTAAGATTATGCAATACAATTCAAGAAAACAGATGAAAGGACGGGTTTACTGGGAATATCTTTGTTAATTTCAGGGGTCTTAAAAAACACATTTTGTAAAGGTGGTGCTGTCTTTCAGTAGCTTCAATTTGTAGACAACTTGGGCTTCACTTGGAAAGGTCTGCAATCCTCAGTGTCTGGTTCCAAAATGAAGAACGGTTTCCTGTTTGGGTCTTCCTATATAATAGACTGGAAGAGGCAGACTCTCTAGGCTTAACCAAAACCCTACTCCATTCTAAGGAAATTAGGTACATGTTTCTGGCTGGGCATCACCTAAATCCTTCCCTATCTAACTTTCACAATCTTAGCCGATTAGACAATCCCAATGCTTGTATGTCTGACATCAGTAATGCTCAAGGGAAAGGTACTTTATTATCTGAGTTTTAAAAGATTGATTGCAGGCTGAGAGAGACAAACCTAGGGTGCTTGGTGTATTTGAGTTTCTTATTAATAGATCTCTGGTTACAATACTGAGATTACACTGATGAAAGCTGAATAATGTGCATGTAGAAGGTACTCTTCTGTCTATCTAGCTACCTACCTTCACACCCTCATATCCTTTTACATAGATAATAATGCATCATGGTGTTTACAGCTTTATGTACTGTACTAGATTATGAAGTTTTGACTTCTGTTCAGTAGGTATTATCTTATAGTCAAAGGTTTTTGTAATAACACTTTTTATCTTTAAAATGAAATTTACTTGTAATTAGTTTACTAGCAATTTGTTTATATATGCTGTATATCTATATATTCCTTATTTACTTGACAAGGTAAGAAGACGATATCGGGGCAGCCGAGCCGGCGCAAAGATTAAAGATAAGATAAAAGGCTAGGCAATTTGAAAGAAGATGGCGTTATAAACCGTTGGTGCCTTCTGTGATCCTGGGAAATGTGAACTCACTACCAAATAAGATCGACGAACTGGCTGTGCTGGTGAAAAATGTCAGAACCTACAGATAATGCAGCTTGCTGTGTTTTAGTGAAACGTGGCTAACAACTACCATCCCAGATGCTAATATGGAGCTACCCGGGTTTAGCAAAGTTAGAACGGACAGAGACGCAAGTACCTGCAGGAAGAGGAAAGGAGGAGGGACTCGTTCTCTATGTCAATACAAAGATGGTGTAACTCAGGACATGTAAGCGTTAAAATCTCCACTTGCTGCAGGGACATCGAACTGTTGGCCGTAAGTCTGCGCCCCTATTACTTGCCCAGAGAGTTTGGACACGTGATTGTTGTTATTGTTTACATCCCCCCTCAAGCGAACGCGGAGATAGCGAGTGACATCATCCATTCCACAGTTGCTAAGTTACAAACGCAGCACTCTGAGGCACTTGTGCTAATCTCTGGAGACTTTAACCATGTGATGCTGGACAAAACATTACCTGCCTTCTCCCAGTATGTGGATTGTAACACCGGGAAACAGGACTATCACCTACTGTATGCCAACGTTAAAGACGCATACAGCGCCACCTCGCTGCCTGCGCTTGGGAAAGCAGATCATAACCTGGTTCTGCTTCAGCCTCAATACAAACCAAGAGTGAAGGCGCTACCCTACAACCACACGCTCATTCAGGAAGTGGTCCCTGAGGCAGAGCAGGCTCTGAGAGACTGCTTTGGAACTACAGACTGGGATATATGCTGGGTCACATAGTGAGAACATTGAAGAGGCTGTTGAATGCACAACTGATTACATCAACTTCTGTATGGACATTGTAGTTCCAGTAAGAACAGTATGCTGCTATGCTAACAACAAGCCATGGATTACAAGTGACATCAAGGGCCTTTTGAACCAGAAGAAAAGGGCTTTTAAAGGTGGTGATCAGCATGAGCTCAAGTGCGTGCAGAAGGAACTCGAGTCCAGCTCAGGCGCGAAAGAGCAGTACAGGAGAAAGCTGGAGCAGAAGTTGCAGAACAACAGCATGAAGGAAGTGTGGGATGGGATGAAGATTATCACTGGCTGCAGCTCGAGCGGGTGCCACCATCGAGACAGGCGTGGAGAGAGCAAACCAAATGAACAACTTCTTTAATAGGTTTGATCACTAACCCACTCTCACCTCGAGTACTGCATCCTCCAACCATCCTTCTGCTGATACCAGCATAGGTGAGACATCCCCACCCACAATTACAGCAGCCCATGTGAGCAGAGAGCTGAGAAGACTTTCTTGCCAGCAAACCAGCGGGTCCAGATGTTGTATCGCCACGACTGCTGAAGGCCTGTGTGTTGGAACTGGGGAGTCCTCTACAGCATCTTCAACCTGAGCCTGGAACAGGGAGAGTCCCAAGGCTTTGGAAAACATCTTGTATCACCCCAGTCCCAAAGGTATCACGTCCTAGTGAGCTGAATGACTTCTGGCCTGTTGCTCTGGCGTCACATCTGATGAAGACCATGGAGCGGCTGCTGCTTCACCACCTGAGGTCACAGGTCCGCCATGCGCTCGACCCTCTGCAGTTCGCATACCAGGAGAAGGTGGGAGCAGAGGATGCCATCATCTATATGCTACACCGATCCCTCTCCCACTTGGGCAGAGGCAGTGGTGCTGTAAGAATTATGTTTTGGACTTCTCTAGCCCTTCAACACCATCCAACCTCTGCTCCTTAGAGACAAGCTGACTGAGATGGGAGTAGACTCACACCTGGTGGCATGGATTGTGGACTATCTTACAGACAGACCTCAATATGTGCGTCTTGGGAACTGCAGGTCTGACATTGTGTCAGCAATACAGGGCGCCGGGGGACTGTACTTTCTCCGGTCCTGTTCAATCTATATACATTCCAATATGACTCGGAGTCCTGTCACGTGCAAAAGTTCGCTGATGACACTGCTGTTGTGGGCTGCATCAGGAGGAGGAGTACAGGAAGCTAATCAAAGACTTTGTTAAATGGTGTGACTCAAACCACTTACACCTGAACACCAGCAAGACCAAGGAGCTGGTGGTGGATTTTAGGAGGCCCAGGCCCCTCATGGACCCTGTGATCATCAGAGGTGACTGTGTGCAGAGGGTGCAGACCTATAAATATCTGGGAGTGCAGCTGGATGACAAATTGGACTGGACTGCCAATACTGATGCTCTATGTAAGAAAGGTCAGAGCAGACTATACTTTCTGAGAAGGTTGGCATCCTTCAACATCTGCAGTAAGATGCTGCAGATGTTCTACCAGACGGTTGTGGCGAGTGCCCTCTTCTACGCGGTGGTGTGCTGGGGAGGCAGCATAAAGATGAAAGATGCCTCACGCCTGGACAAACTTGTTAAGAAGGCAGGCTCTATTGTAGGAGTAAAGTTGGACAGTTTAACATCTGTGGCAGAGAGACGGGCACTAAGCAAACTCCTGTCAATCATGAATAATCCACTGCATCCACTGAACAGTGTCATCTCCAGGCAGAGGAGTAGCTTCAGTGACAGACTTTTGTCACTGTCTTGCTCCACTGACAGACTGAGGACTTCGTTCCTCCCCCACACTATGCGACTCTTCAATTCCATCCAGGGAGTATATGCTAACATTATTTAAAGTTATTGTCTGCTTTTACATGCATTTTTATTACTATTTAATTTAATATTGTTTTTTGTATCAGTATACTGCTGCTGGATTATGTGAATTTCCCCTTGGGATTAATAAAGTATTTATCATCTATCTGTCTATAGCTATATTCTTTTAGCTCTTTCCAAATTTTTGTTTTAGTAAACAACAGTAGTTGAACTTGTACAGTTGTCTTATTAGTTATTATAGTAATTAGTGTCACCAAACACAATGGGCTTCTTAAATATAAATATGTTTAAATAACAGGTAAATAAATATTCGTTTAATTTGGCTCTGCCTGTCCTTTGTATGTGGGCAGGATGAAGTTAGACAGGGCATGTAATATAAATGTTCAAAAATAACTTTTTCCTTATGGCTGTTTTCCACCCTAGCCACTCAGAGCTCTCTTTATTTTCATAAAAAAAACATTTCTGAATTTACAGACTTGAGATTTGTATAACTTCTTTTATTTTAAACTAAATGCTTTCCCATCATTCTTGGTAAATCTGACTTATACTTTGTGCTATTATCTGGAGTTTCTGGATTTGTTTTAAGACATTAATATGAAATAAGCTTATTAAAATAACTTGGTGCATTTGATAAAGATTTGATACTGATGTTTTTGTAAAGCATGCTTTCTGTTTACAGTTGGGGTAAGTAGGAAAGTCAAAGAAACAACAACAAATTAGGGATTTAAATTATATTGAAATCAAATAGTTTAACATAGATTCAGTAATTAAGATAATTAATTAATTCATTTGTTTTGCTTTTGATGCCATTACTTCTGTTGTTCTGTTCTTTTCAGGACAGCCAAAGGAAAGAATTGCTGGAAACATTATACACACTTTCTATACCAGAGCCAGGCGTTCCTGTTCATCTTAGTGTGGTAAGTGCCAGAATGATGATATTGAATTGACTTTTGCTGTAAAAATCTAAATTCATATTTTGTTCTGTTAAGGAAATATTCATGATACTGCATTCACAATCACAGTGTGTACTAGATGTTCATTCTGAGAGAAAATAAATAAACCTGTTAAATTTACACTTAGAAGCAACAATCCAATTTGTGTGCATGGTGAACAAACTAAGTAATTTGCTCTGCATGTCCATTACGCTTATTAACACTATTCCAGAGTTGGCATTTGGACCTGTCGGAAAGTCATTAACTGGGAAGAGACTAATCATGTTTAAGTCAGGATGCTTATACACCATAAGCTCACCAGAACTGTGTCCCAGGTGTGTCTATTAATAGTACAAACAATTAATTGAACTTCTTAGAAGCCCAGCCTTTAGTCTGTGCTACAGAATGGCCATATAGCTGTAACAGTGAGACCGTGTTGGCTGTGATATGTGCCGAATGGTTGACTTTTAGTAACAGTCATTGAATCAACAACATCATTTATTTATATGGCATGTTTTAATACAAATGATGTAGCTCAAAGTGCTTTACAAGGTGATGATACAAGTTTATAAAAAAATTAAACAATATAAAAGTATGATTAGACAATACTTAATAACAAAGAATAAAGTAAGGTCCAATGGCCGGGATGACAGAAAAAAAACAGAGGGCTGGAGAAAAAAAAAGAAAACAAACAAAATCTGCAGGGGTTCCGAGGCCACAAGACTGCCCAGCCCTCACTGGACATTCTACCTAGAATAATTGATCTAAATCAGTCCTCATGGTTTTCAAGCTTCACATGAAAGAATTAGATGATGATTATCATGTGAACATCTGGCCTTTAATCCATCAATGTGGTGGTGGTGGTGCAGATCACTACTACAGAAAAGTGGAAAAAGAACGCCAGAGAACGTAGGGGTTAGTATGGATTGCGGTGCCACGATAAAAACGACAATTCAATGCATATACAGAATATCAGGTTTACAGTAAAATGAAGCTATGAGAAACTCTTGTTAAAACAATGGGGTTTTAGCATTTTTTTTTTTTAAAAAAGTGCTCCACTGTATTAGCCTGGCGAATTTCTATAGGCAAGCTAGTCCAGATTTTAGGTGCATAACAGCAGAAGGCTGCCTCACCACTTCTTTTAAGTTTAACACTTAGAATTATAAGCAGACACTCATTTGAAAATCTGGTTACGATTTGCAGTGTAAGATGAAAGACATCCTGAAATATAGGATGGAGCAAGATTATTTATGGCTTTGTAAAACCTAAAGGTGTATTTTAAAGTCAATAATAAATGGCACAGGTAACCAATATAGTGACATCAAAACTGCAAAGATGTGCTCAGGTTTTCTTTTCCTGGATAAGATTCTGGCAGCTGCATTCTGCTCTCATTGCAACCAATGGATGTCTTTTTTTGGGTTAGAATGATGCAAAGAGAAGACTGGGGACTCATTTTTCAATACATCACAATGTCCTACATCAAATTCCTCTGTATGTGGCTTTTGTTTATCTTTGTATACTGCCTTGGTATATACAATGATGGCTTATAGTAACACAGTTCTGTTCATACCATGTTTTATAATATTTGCCATTGACTGCTTTCTTTTGTTAACAGAATTTCAACAGATATTTATCTTGAGCAACTCGAATTGCCATAGAGCAATGCCAGGTTATTTTTTATAAAGTTGCAAATATGAACACTAAGCAAATATCACTTGAAGTAATAACTATTAGATTTGCATTTGGATGATCATTTTGTGTACCTTCTGTAAAGAGTTATTTGACCATCTAGCTTTGCATAATATAACCTTTTTTCACAAGCCTATTAGTATCAATTTTCAGTAAGACAATACATGTTGACACCTAGCTGCCAAATGACAACTTTTTGTTATAGTCTTCAAGCCATTCCTGAAAAAATTTTACATTATGGCAGGGCACATTATCCTGCTGGAAGAGACCACTGCCATTAGGAAACACTGTTACCATGAAGTAGTGTGCGTGGCCTGCAACATTCTTTAAGTAAGTAGTACATGGCAAAGTAACATACACTTAAATGTCAGGAACAAATGTTTCCCAGTGCAACATTGCCCAGAGCATCAATCACACTGCCTCTGCTGGCATGCCTTCTCCCTATAGTCCATTTGCTGCCATCTCTTCCCCAAGTAAACAGTGCATATGCACCTAGCCATCCACATGATCTAAAAGAAAATGTGTTTCATCAGAACAGATCACCTTCATCTATTGCTTCCTGGTCCAGTTCTGACACTTATGTGGCCAATGTAGGCTCTTTTACCAGAGGACAAAAGTCTGCATGGCCTCTTTGACCGGTCTGTAGCCACAAAGCCCTGTGTTTTCTTACACCTTTCTCTCATGGCCAGCATTACATTTTTCAGCACTTTGTGCTACAGTAACCCTAATATGGGATTGGTCCAGGTGGGGAATCCTTTGCTCACTACGCCCATGAATGATCCTTGGGTACAAACCACTGCATACCAGAAACACCCCACAACACCATTTTGGAGATGTTCTGACCTAGTTTTCTCGCCATCATAATTTGGTCCTCGTCAAAGTTGCTCATATCCTTACGCTTCCCATTTTTCCTGATCCAGCTTCAAGTACTGACTGTTCATTTGCTCCACTTCACCTTTCAGTGGATTTAGTGTTGTGGCTGAGCAGTGGATATACAATATATGTGCTTATATGTGTATGTATGTATGTATGTATGTATATATGTGTATATATATACAGTGGAACCTCTAGATACGATCACCTCTGTATACGAGAAATTCAAGATAAGAGGAAAGTATAAGTGAAAAATTCGGATCTATACGAGCATTGGCTTGCGTAATGAGCCACGAGCCAGGCTGTGGTTATGTGTGATGCGTTTCCCGATCCGCCTCGACTCTGGGATTCACCCAAGCTGACACTGCCAGCCTGTCAGTTCACTCAGTGTTCCTTGTTCTCCCGTAGCGTGAGGATCTACGCGTTTGTACGCTTGTGATTTCATTGTTTCTGTAGCAGTTCGCTGTATAAGCGTATCCAAAAATATCACGGACATGCAGACGGAGAATAGGAGACGATTGCCCGAGAGAGAAGAACCATCAGCTCAGTTATGCTCACATGACGCTCAGCAGACAAAGTGTATCCATACTACTTGTATTGCAAGACATCGCTCGTTTTATCAAGTCAAAATTAATTAAAAAATTTAGCTCGTAAACCAAATTACTTGCAAACCGAGGGGTGTATATTATTTACTAACAGAATACCCGCGCTTCGCAGCGGAGAAGTAGTGTGTTAAAGAAGATATATATATGTTGTTCTCATATCTATCTATATATATATATATCTCTATCTATCTATCTATATATATATATATATATATATATACTAGCAAAATACCCGCGCTTTGCAGCGGAGAAGTAGTGTGTTAAAGAAGCAATGAAAAGAAAAGGAAACATTTTGAAAATAACGTAACCTGATTGTCAATGTAATTGTTTTGTCACTGTTGTGAGTGTTGAGTGTTGTTGTCATATATATATATATATATATATATATTTACACACACACACACATAAACATATATATATATATATATATATATACATATCTATACATATACACATATATACATACATATATATCTACATATATACACACACATATATACACACATATACATACACACACACATATATACACACAAATACATATATATATATATATATACATACATACACACACACATATATAAACATATATATACATATACATACATATATACACACACAGCTATTTCGTATCAGTGGAATACGCTGTTTGTTAAAACGGTTGACTCCCGCTCTTACGTGCAATAACAAATCAAATCATTAAGTTGTCTTTGCTCATATGTCATTTTAGAGCTGGACGCCTGGCATCTTTTTTTGGCCACAAGTTCGTTTCTGTTTGGTGTGAGGTTCTGTGTTGTGGAGATTCTCAGGGTGGATTGCAGGTGCTCATCAGTGAGGCGACTCCTGTGTGCTGTTTGTTAGTCTTTATCACTGAGAAGAGCTTCTCACACAGATATGTGCTACCAAACATGCACAAGGTTCGAGCGCATGTAGACGGACTTTTTTTGTTCTTCAAAGTCACCA